>NC_088172.1:1679608-1981275 GCF_028769735.1 Zonotrichia leucophrys gambelii | reverse complement strand
TATAACCCAGGCTGGTAGTTCAATATATTTTTACTTGAATATTTTTAGTTTATTTCTTCATTCCAAAATCTCTTAGTACTCACTCAGCATAATCTTCACTCTAATGTGTTCTGTCCACAAATACCAGTAATTTCTCACAGAGCACAATATCAGCTTACTCAAGTTGAGATATATTACATGCACTACATCTAACTTGTAAAAAAAGACTAGTGCATACATTTCCCAAACTTTTTTAAAAGCACTGCATACCTTTTTATGCTTTATAGAAATGCATCTCACCTGTGATACTATAGTAACAGTGGCTAAATTTATTTTTAAATATCTTGACGCTAATCTTACAATTTCATATTCTAGTCCTCTTAGAACTCTGGAAAGAATGTGAAACTCAGAGTTTATTCCCCCATAAACAGAGTAATATCAATCTTTTTATTTCATGTAACCATCTTGCCCTTTCTCACCTCTAATTTGTGTCACTTATTAAAAATTGAAACAAAGTATTACTTTAGTGGTGGAACATCCTTCCAATCATTCCTATCCTTTCCAAGTGCAGTTTAGTCTCCCTTCTTTCTTCACCCTCATTTTATTTACAAGTGAAAGAACCTTTTGTTCCTTGTTTTGAATTCCCTTCTGCTGTCTAACTTGGCTCAGGTTCTCTTATCTCATAATTTTAGCTGCTCACTCTATACCTAATGAAATCTAGAATGTCATTTCCTTTGCTTAATAATCTTTCTATCCACCCATATTCTCTTACTTAAACCTTAAATCCAATACCTTTTCTCAGGTTTTGCTCTTATTTTGAAGCTGATTATTTTTCAGGCAGGATGAGAATGGGGCTCTCCCCTTGGATAAAGTTCCAATGAGTTTTTGCCCTCTTGTCCCAAAGTAAAAATAAGTCTTGTCTGAATTCTGCCCTCCTGGCTCCTTAGTCCAGTGACACCGCTGCTGGAATTCACTTTCTTTAATCAGTGCAGAAGATTTCTGAGTTAAGCAATCAGAATTCAGAAGATATCTGTTCTAAATGTTTTTGTGCAATTTTACTCTCTAATCTTTTCACATACACATTATAAGACAGTCTCTAGGAACTGCATCATTACTTCATTCAGCCTCACATGATACACAATATAGACAGTATTTATTTGGTACATAATTCATCAAACACTGTTTTAAACAAATTCTTTGGGTTTTTCCCATAATGACTCCATGTTCATCACCCAGACCCTTCTCAGAATACATATTTACTTGCTTCTCTGCTTGTCTATTGTGCTCATCACCTGATTTAGTAGAGATATCCACTGCCTTCATTTTCAGCAATAAGTTACAGATACTTTATTAGCTCAAATTCCAAGGCCTTCAGTTGGAACTGTAAACAAATACGTTTTTTCAAAAGTTGTTTGTAATCAAACATACTAAATAGTTTTAAATTATTGCCTAAGGAATTGTTCCTGGGAATTCTCTCATAAGGGAACAGATAAGAAAGAGTTTTATAAGACAGCATTTAACACATGTAATTGCAGAACACTCCATGTCCCTCTACATCTTTTTCCTTGTTCTGTTCACAAGAAATTTAGGTTCTCTGCTCAGGTCCAGGAAGAAGCTCTGTGCATTCGGTAGTGAATTCCAGACAGAAGAATAAAAGGTCAATTACAAGAAATAATTTATTTTTAAATTAATGATTGGGCTTTTTCATGATAGAATGAGAAGACTGCTTCCTAGTTCACAGGTCCTGCTGCTAGGTACCTGACTTCAGGTTTCCACTGGATGACAGACTATCCAGGATTAAGCATTAATCTACAAGAAAATTAAACTGGCATTTTTTAGTGTTTCTTGCTAAAAAGCTACAGGTAAAGCTGCAGAGCAGAAAAATCTGTCCCATCCAGTCCCATTGCCTCTCTGCTGCCATTCAGTTACCTCTTAACTAACTTTAACGTAGAAAGGGCTGTAATACAGCACAGATTGCCTTCTCTGACCAGGACATTTCTTTATCCCTTGAACCAAAACCAAGGAAAAATTATTTCTCAATAAGACACATAAAACATTAGTAGACATCTCAATGAATCACTGCAAAACTAAAAACAAAATTGCATTGAGTTTCTGTGTTAACTGTTTAGTGGGTCTCATAAACTCTTTACAGGAGTTTAGAAAAACCCTTTATTAAATTTTGTTATTGGTGTTTCCCTCTCCCTTAAATGAATGTAAGCAGTATTAAGTCAATCTCTTTTTACTGGAAAAGAGAACCCATATAGATCAGGTTTTTTGGTGCAACTGAGATCACTCATTCCTGACTTATACAATGAAGTCAATAGCTATTTTTTCTATTTGGACTTTAGTTGATCCTACTTTATTTCTATTTTGAAGGCTTATTATTTCACTAGAAAAGTATGAAGATCTGATAAGAACTGAGCCCAGGATAGCCAGCCAATTCCATGGAACACCAGGGCAGCATGCCATACTTTTTTTCATTGGAAACCCGCTTTAGTCCCACAGATGGGAGGCAGGTCAGAGGGAAAAATGCCAATACAAAAACATAAGATCTTAGAAATAATGTTCATGTACTATGACTAAAAATATTGTATAAAAAATAATATTGTTTCAGGGGACATTTAAAAAAAAAACAGTTCAAATGCATTAGAGCAGTTCCAGTAGGAGCAATAAAGAAAGGGCCACCTTAGATTTTCAATATCTTCTCTATTACTTGGCACACTCCATGAGATATTGGCCTTTTGCCACACCATTCATAAGGTTAAAATCCACTTTATGTTTACCTCGTAGTAGAAGTATTCTAACAAGTTGCCTGTAGGGAGCATTCATGAGAATCTACCCCTTTCTCACTCTACACAGGGTGAAGAGTTCCCAAGACAAAATTATTGGCTCTGCAGCCTAGCGATTAGGACAATCCTTTCAAAGCCCTACAGACTGCTGATTTCAATATTTCCTTTGCTCCTTGTGGCTCCCAGAGAGACAGGGGAATGAGAACATTTAGTCTGAACCTGGGTCTCTAGCCCCTTTTTGAGTACCCTCTTAATTCACATATATGTGTTGAGAACTAATAGATCTCAAGAAACCAGGTCTTCTTAAAGAAATAAGGTTTTCAAAGCACTTTACAGAAAATAATTTAAAAATTCATCAAATGAATACATAATAAAAATTATTAAAATATGCATAATTAATTTAGGAATAAAAGAAAATGTAATTCAGAAATTATTATAAATTTTAAGATGTTAGAAAAAACCAAGTGGGCAGCTTGTTAAGGATAAATCCTGCTTAAGCCTTAGGTGATAAGAAACTGATGTAAATTACATTTCCGCAAAGAAATGGAGGTGTCATTGCACTTTCAGATGGAACTTGGTATGAATACAAGTTCAATGTCCAATTAAATCTGTCTCACGAAGGAGTCTCTTCTGTTACCTAATCATTAACACTAAGTTGCACTAGTACAGGTAGGACATACGAATGCACTTAAATTCTCTGAGTGGGCTCAATCTGACTTTTTTCCTAAATCATATGAAATCATTCTCAGCTAAATGAGTCTAGAGTTATTCTGTAGTCACTTTGGGTTCTGTGAATGTGAGGCATTAATTCAGTGACCATGTCTTTTGAGTCTCGTTCGCTGAGATTCGTTTGTGACTCAAAGGCCAGTCAGAATTTGACCAGAGATCTTAATTTATAAAACTTAGGTCTTTAGTATTCTAGGTGAACCCTTCCTGTTTATTTCTGGAAGCAAACTTTTTACTCTATTTACAACACCCCTACCTTTGGTCCTAGAACTGTTAGAAGTTTTACAGGTGAAAAAAATTCTCAGAAGGAAATCCAAATCTCATCCCCTGTCTTCATACTCTTAGTGCCTAAAGTTAACTTTTATTTGTTTCATTCCAAAGGACAGTAATTTCAAGCATTTCTGTGTGGAAAGGAATTTCTTTTTCTCCATTATTTCACTTTCTTCTGCTCCACTGAAAAGATAAGAAGCCCTGAGAATTCATAAACATGGAAACATTGTCTACTGGATGCTTCAAAACTCAGACTATTGGTCAAGGTACCTAGAGTTTCTGACTTCAACTGGACAATCAGATGAATCTGACAGAGTTTGGAAACTGCTGTCTCCATCAAAGAATGTGAAGAAACAAACAAACAAACAAAGAACCTGTGGGCTCATAGGAAGTGTTTACCAAAAAATCTGAGAGAGTAGGGGCTGATGACACATTCCCAATAGATGGTATTGCTGGTCCTACATGAGAAACAATTTTATTTACATTAGGTTTAAAAATTGCAAATTGTGCAAAGCTTACATTCTCTTGAACTCCTCAAGTTCAGAATGCATTTTTGATTAAATACTGACTTTCCTTTTTCCTTATTTCTGATTATAATGAGGCTAAAGATAATGCATTAGGTATAATAACATCTGTATTGTCTGCCACTAATTTAAGCTACTAGGAAATTACAAATTCTTACAGCCCACCCCATTATACTCCTAGTAGATGTGTACATTTTACTATCCAGTGAAGAAAGGTCATTTTTGTGGGTATCAGTATTTTAGAACCATATTTCAATAAAATTGTTCCAGAATTTATCCTTAAAAGAACCATAGTGCACCAAAAAATTATTTTATGCTTAACAAAGTGTTGCCTATATGTGTCTAATCTGAAGCATATTGCTCTCTCTACTTAGTATAAAACAGAGTGGTCAGATCAGAAGAACTGAGGGGTGAAAGAAAGAGCAATCTATTCTTCCTCAAATTACTAGAAGGACCATTTAAGTTAGGTATATAAAACCTTTATTACTGTACTGAACATTAAACACTCACAAAAGCCTGCCCAGTTTCAAGAGTTATAGACAAATATGCAAATTTAAATATTTGGGAAACCCACATCATCTAGATGGAATAAAAATCTCTAAGTAGTGTTTAGACAATTAAAAGACTGTGATTATCATTCTAGTTATGGTCAACCCGTGCTTGTTCTCTTATTGCACTTTCCAGAAAAATCCATTAGCAATGTCTTGATTTAAGAAACTCCTCTTTTATACTGACATATTTTAGGATGTTTACCACAGAAAGGAACATTTTTCATCAGTTCTTGATGGCTCAAAAGAGTTTGATTTCCACAAACCATCTTTATAATTCCTTCAAAAGAATTATTTGGACAATAAATTAATTGAACTGAATGCTCTGCCAGATGAGTCAGTTCATCCTCAAACTCAATATCCCAACAAATAATTCTTTTGTCTCACAAAATTAAGAACCTTCACAATGTTGGTACAAGGTTGGCCATGAGTTTGTGGTGTAAGAAGGGGTTTTATTTGGAGACTGCCATTTGAAAGTGTTTTGTATGGAAACACAGATTATTTTGACAGTATTGTCACTCTGATAGTGCTGCTAATTGTGGCAATCTCTGTCCAAGGTGCTTGCTCCTTGCACTACCAGCCTCGCTCTCCTCTACCAGCTTCACAGTGAGCAGGACCAGGGAGCTGATCCAGTAGAAATACAACTTTCTTACATAGGTAATTTTCCAGCCAAATGCCAGCTCTGATTCCGTTCTCTTGGTGGTTATCCAGCAGAGGGATACCTATGAAAGCACAGGAGCAGCTCTTAAGCTGTTTTAAAAAGCTGTTTTAAGCATAGGTGCTTGCCAAATGCTAGATTAATATATTTTTGTTCTTCTTTTTTTTTTTTTTTTTTTAATCTTCTTTTTCTGAATTCTTATCAGGGAAGCTAAAGCATTTTATTTCAGAACAGGTTAATGCAACATTAAAAACTTGCCCAAATCCCAATAGTGTCATGAACTGTTTATCTGGAGAAGTGACAACTCCATGTGATTACTCTTAGGGACATCAGCATTATGATTGGTTGAGACTGAGAATGAACAGTGAAAAACATGAAAACTCCTTCCCTGCTACCTCAGCTACTGGAAGTTGAGATGGGAGCATATGGAAAGTGAAATGTGGTGGAATTGGTTTAAATGGCTTTCCAAGAAAACCAGGTCTCCAGCCTGGATCCTTCTTCCCAGATCAACAGAGAGATGTGAAGCTGGAATAGAAGCAAAGCTGACATTAAAGATGCTGTGGGTACCTAAAATTTGGTCAGCAAAATCATGAAGAGTGAAAGAAGTACTTGGGAATCCTCCACTAAGCAGATCTACTAGTGGAATTCTTTTCACATTTAGTCACCTGTTTCCATGAATTTTACAAACCCACTAGAGGAATGAGTGATAGAGAGGATGAAAAGAACTTCTGTATTTGCTTTGTGGAAATATTCTGCTGCTCACGACCACTGTCTTCAGTATCCTCAGTAATGAGGTGATGAAGCAAACCAAAGAAATTCCTTGGAATGTGAAATTCTAACTTAGAGGCTCCAGCTCCTTCTGTGTGAGGACCTTTTGGAACTGAATTTAAAAATCTCCTATACCACAAGAGCATATAAGGCCTGAAGACATACAACCCCAGTATGAACAAATAAATTTTTAGCAGCAAGTATAAGTAATATATATCTAAAGGACATTATAAAAAGAAACAGATATTGAGTTGATGAAACAGTATTGAAACTTTCTGCATAAAAACTATGCTGCCAAGAGAAAAATACATTTAAATCCTTGCTTTAATTTAAGCCAAATGCTTCAAAATATTCAAGCGGTGTAGATTACGTTATTTTATCTTTTTTTTGGCCAAAGGTTTAAATACAGTTATGAACAGTTTCTGCTAATTGCATATCCAATAAAAGGTACAGTTTTTAGACTTCTTAGAAATTTTCTAACCCTGATTTTTCAGAAGAACTTTATCAGATTCTCCATTGCTTAGTAATTACACTGAACTCAGGGAGTACAGAATGAAAATAATCTATGGAGTCATGGTGAGGTTTGTGGTTTTATATAGACCATCATTACATGGTCCCTGGCCTTACAGGAGGAAAGAGAAAAAGTGTTAGAATCTCACCTAAGCTTTTGGAATTCCCTTTTACACAGATGAGTCTAATACCATGCTCTGCTTCTCAAAACTATTATACCTTACTTCAAGGAGGCAGGGAAATTTGAAACAAATGTAGAAACAGTAACTACAAAAAATATATACTAGGCAGCTGGAAAAAAAACGTGAAGCACTTTAACATGCATAACATGCTACTACTACTTCTTTCACAGAATTAAACGCAAAAGAAAATACAAAGAGGCACATTAGTAAAGGTAAATTTGTATTAATCAAGTCCCTGGGTGACAAAGGAAAACAGATAATGAAAAAAAGGGCTGGAAAAATTACCATTTTGATAACAATACCCAAGACATTTAATAAGGAAGAAACAGAAGGAAAGGAATGCTCATTCCACACTTACCTTTATTTATGTAGCTTTCTTCTCCCTGCTATTCATATGAATAATTTTTCTGGAAAGAAATTTAAACAGATTGAATTACATTGCTCTGGAAATTTGATACATTATTAATATTATTAGTATCCATTGTAACAATCCAGTGAGCTTTGTAACTTTAATGAGTATATGATACAGATTTTCTTTTCAGTGTTGCTCTGAAGCAAATAGATATGTGGCTTTTGTATTTTCTGTTTACCGAAATGGAACTTTCCCTTATATATGACAGAGATTGGCACAGCACATTTCAAAAGTCACCTTGCCACATGCAGAATCTCCCATCATCATCACTTCACCCTTACCTTGGCACTTAGAGAACTTCGTAGTTTGACAGTGTGAGAGATTTTTGATCTTGTATTCTGTAGCCTTAAGTTTAATAATTGCCCCCTGTTATTGATGTAAAAAGACAGCTCCTCTTTCAACCATGGCAAACAGTTGATTTCTGCCACTTTGTTACAAACCTCTGTGCTTCAGCTATAGATTGTGTCTCGGTTACTCAAATCACATTCTACACAGAGGCATACAAATTTCCCTGAAAGAGAACTTTGTGCACCTCCTTGCCAAAGAAATGCAGAAGTCTGCACAGCTATTTGGAAGCATGTGATATTTATCTAACATATATACTAATATATTTTATCACAATTTAATAGAAAATCTATGGGGTAGTTCCTAACTAGATAGAAGTCAAAGCAAATTAATTTAGGGATTTGAACTAAGTATCTCAAGGTAAAACCACCTGCAAACTTGCTCTGCTCTCAGTCTACAGAAAATGCTCTTCAAGAGCTCATTGAAAGCAGTTTATCCATTGTGACCCCAAGTTAAGACCATTCCCACAGACAGTAAGCCCTGTGTGACTGGTCCCTAACACAGCTGAGCTAAGCCAGACAGGTGGTTCAAGAGCCCAGGTGGCTCATGAGGATCCCTGCACAACTGCAGTACTTGTGAGCTCATCACAGCAGAGGATTCAGCTCCCAAGGAGGTTCTTTCCTTGAGAAGAAAGGATAAAACTAATATTTCACCCTGCAAATGGAGAGTATACAAAGCACAAATCCTTTTGTAAGGAAAGCCTTGTACTTGAAACATGGAAGGATGCCTGTTAAAAAGCAGGAAATGTACAGTTTGTTCTGGGCTGGATGCTAAGGTCAATGGAACCTTACTGGTGCTAAGAACATTTTGCACAGAGAGCTGTCAAAAGAGGATGCTCTGATTGCTAGCCAGCTCTGGAGGAAGGTCAAACCAACGTTGTCCTAAATTTTTCTCACATAGCCAGCTTTAAAAGGGGATTTTTCTCCTGTTACTCTTAACTAGTGAGAATTTTCTTTCTCATAAGGGACATCAGGCCTGTTGGTGTGGAGAATCAGTTTGGGGAGTATGTATGATGCTCTTGCCAGCAGTCCATGGTGCTGATGGAGAGATTTATACTTGAGTATGGTCAGTGTCCTCGGCCTGCAGCTGCAACGGATTATTTCCAACATTTTTTGAAAGGTCACTTGGTGCGTTTCTGCGTCGGCATTGTCAAGGATTTATGGACAGCAAGTAAAGGTCAATAATGCACACAAAATGGCCTGCCAAAATGAATTGTGATCTACTGGTGGGCTGCTGCCCTCCAAAGTTCCACTAAACTGGAGATAACATACAGAAAATGCACTTGTTAGTTTGCCATGCTGTTTGGTAATTGCTCAGCATAGCTCAGGTCTCCTGCTGAGCCATGAAAAAGTCCACTAAAAGTCACAACAGGGAAAATTCCTGTATATATCATCTTCATAGTCCATTTTCTTTTTCATGCATTTCCCCATTATAATGCAGTGGATTCTCATGGGTGTCCAGGGTATGCATGTTAAAAAAGAACTGATTGTATTCAGAGAGGAATTTGCTGATTCATGTTACTGTGCTACAGTATCCTTAACTGTGCAATATTTTCATTTAAAAGATGCTTCTGCCGATCTTGTATCAAATTAAGAAATTAGGAAGTGTGGCAAATTGATAATATGACGTGCTTTTTTCATGATTAATGTTAAAGGCTGGACTGTGTTGTCACAGATTACAACAGTAACAGCCAATGGCTTCATGTGAGGAACAGAGCACAAACTCCCCCCCCACCATCCTCACCATCCAGATTGCATCCAGACCATCACATGTATCAGCAACTGACTGACCTATCCTGCATCAGTTTGGATCCATTTAGCTTTTGGCTTATAGTCAAAATCTATAGCTCCAGGAAATACAGAAGAGGAAGACTGTCTAAGTCTCCTGTCAACACACGCAGTGATCCACTGAGCTCAGACCCAATGCAGCAGCCTTCATCACACACTGCTCAGCCTGCCATGCTCGTGGTAGCACTGTCCTCACAAACTCTGCTAAAAACCACCATCCCCACAGCAAAGATGTGTGATGAGCACCGAGGTACTCCCAGGACAGGGGGGTCACCAAGTCTCCGCACAATTACCTCCTCCCAAGTTGTCACTTCCCCTTGTGCAGAGAGACAAAACCCAGACTCCTCTTCTGTAAGCCAGCCAGGAGATCCTGCAATAAACAACAGAGTATTGTTCCTCCCAGAATCCCTTACTATCTCCCCAGGAATTTGACTGCCTTTTTGTTCAGACGTTTTCTGCCTCTTTGAGACACCAGAAAGGACACCTGCTCTGACTCCTCTCTTTGGCTTGGGTGAGATGGCTGAGTGACTGCTTTCTGCTGGTCACCTGTTTAAAGCTGTGGAAAGACACAGGCCCCCAACTAGAAAACCCTCTGGGGACACTTCAAGTTGGTTATTTGTGCTCTGCCCCAAAAAAGCATGCAGAAGTCAGCACAGTTACCATGTTTGCATCAGATGAAGGTCCCTCCCTCAACCCACTTCTATTTTCTTGCTGTTACTAAGAAAGTTATGGAATTGCATCAAAAACTAGATGAAAATAAAAATGCCATTTTTTCTTCAGTATTAACCATTTAATACAGAATGTTACCCATTTCTGTGTCTATACTCTTTCCAAGGATGCCAGACAATCAGAATTCTCCTGTTATGCTTTCATTCCTCTGCCATTGTTTGTGCTGTGGTTCCAGCATGCCCTAGTGTGACAGTCCACTAGGCAATAATTATTGTATTATATTTTATATTAATTTTGAAATGTAGCAAGCAGGCTTGCTGTGGTGTTCTCTCCATGAGCTCCAGGAGTGAAATGGAGAGAATTAATACCAAGAGAAACTACTTTTAAATCTCAGAGTGGTACTTCATTTTGAGTCTTGTTCATTGCTGGGATTCATTCCAAGTTTAATGAAACAGAATTTCTCGGTCATATTTCCACATTACATTTCCATCTTTCATTAAAGTAGAGCCAGAAAAGCACTTAAGCACATGCTTAAAACTTCAAAATGCATTCTCAACATATTGCCTAATTCCTGTGATATTTTTGTTCACTGGGGGTCTTCACAAGTTCAGACTAATACTAGAAATTGGCTTTGATTTAGATAAAAGCATTCTTGTCCTAAATGAGGTCAAATACAGCAAGGCCAAAACCTGAAATCTTCACATATGCTGTGGGAGACAGATACTATCGTTCTTCCCTATGCAGCTAAAACTTTGGCCAGTTACACACAATATGAAGAGAAATATCTAACTCCTCTAGCATCCTTGCCACAGACAGCTGGCCCATTTGCTGGCCCATGGGCTAGGCTGGTTCAGGCTCTAGCACCAAGGGCAATGACTACTTCCAGCAGAGTGGCTTGCCAAGTACAGTGCTATCCAAAATGAGCTCTAAAAACAGTAAAAGTGGCAGGACCCAGTTTGTTTTGATTTTAAGACAGCCCTGAGCTTTTGTTGTTATAACTGGTTTCCCTCTGTCAAAAAAAGGGCATTTTGTACTCGAGGATGTTCTCTCAGTTAGTTCCTTAGGGACCCCATGTCCTCACATAAATTGCAGGATTTCCTAAGTGGTTCCTGAACAGGCCAAATTTTAATCCAGTTTCAAAATAGTCTTTTCTTCAGTAGTCTTTTTGAGGAAGGTTCAGCTCCCAGTGAGCAGGAGTACATTATTTCAATACAGTGGAGCTCAGACCTTTGAAGGGGTTTAGGCTGCTCTTTATATCTTCCAGAAAACCTTGCTCTGAGCTGAATCACATACTCCCAGCGTCTGCTCCTTATTCTCACCTATTCTCCCTCTTCCACCTGAGCAGTTAGGCAATGTCTGGCCCAAGTACAATGAGACCCCCGCCCCTTTAAAGACCATCTTATTCTGGAACAACGTTGTTTATGTATTCCATATGGCCTATCATTAGTGTTATCCTTGATTCCCTGTCTCCCACTTTCCTCTTGAGCAATAAAAAAGATGAAGTAACACATTGTAAAAGAATGTGTTTGCAAGATAGGGTAGACATCTGCCTCTCTCTTTCAGAGGCTGCTGCAAGAACCCAGTTGCTACCAGTTTTGCCAATTTGACCCCAACATGTCTAGGGCCTCTCAGAGCAATTGTGTGTGAACACATCAATCTGTTCATGAGCAATAGCTCTGTGCCTGAGGTGGACATTGATTTTTTTTTTTTTTTTTTTGCACTGTTACTGGCACACTTGTCAAAACCTGCCCAAGTTATTGTTGATATTGTTAAAAAAGACGTTAAGGAACATTTGGGGAAGATGTGACCTGATCTTCCTGGAATATTTTATAAATCTTTGTCTTGCTTTTTTCAAAGCCCTGTATGCTCAGGCAAGGCCAAGAAGATGCCTCTACTTGAAATTGAAGACAATTTGAATATTTGAACATTTCCAAGGAAAAAAGCAATCCACTCCAACTAGACCACAATAAATTGCCTTAGATCTGTCTGTGACAGCTTCAAAATTAGTGAGGATAATTTCAATTAAAACCACCTGCTGTTTGTTTATAACAGCATCTAAGAATCCATGAGAACAGTGTATATTGTTGTAAGACAGGCTCATTTTGCCTTCTCTTTCTCTTTTACACCATTGTGATTCAAGGATACTTTTTTTATTTGCCTCTATTAGTCTGCTGTAAAACTGTACAAAGGTGGACATCTTCTGACTGCAGTGAAGGCAACCTCCTGCATTGTGCTGCAGTGGCTGGGGTGGGAATCAGGCACAAAGACCTCAAAACTGGTCTTTAACCACATACTTGGTGCCAAGTTTAACACTGTCTGGAAATGAGTTTGTATGTCTCATTTACTGTCTTCTAGCCATAAGGCCATTGGGAAAAAAATATTGATAGTATGAATTCTCTTATCATTGCATGAAAAATGATATAGAAACATAAACAGCCCCCAAACATCTGTCTTTCCAGATTGTTTGAGAATAACCTGATCTTAATGAAGATGTAAATGATACCAGAATCTGAATCACAGACTCTGACAGAAAGAGAAATTATTATTTCTCTTCTGTTTCCTTAGTGATCAGACTCACAGGCACGTCTTGTGTTTCGTCCCAGACATAAGAAAAAGACATTTTAAAAAACTCTATATCTATTCTTTTCTCTTCACTGAAGATCTGGTGTGTCACTGGTTACTCACAGAAAACCACTGCTGGATTTGCTGAAATATTTTTGGAATGAGGTATGTAGAGGTGGGCAGATTTGTTATAGCGCTACAGTTATTTTTCTCGTGCAAAAGATAGCAAATCAACAAATGCAGATAAACAAAAGCAGATTAGTTGCTAGTAAGTCCTCACAATCTTTCTTTTTAAGTTAGAGGAAGCTTAGGTAATTATGTTCCTGCCAATTTCATTTTGTGGTCTTGTGTCTGTGTTCCTTCTACACACATCCATCAGTTTCCAAACAGAAATTTATTCTGTAGATCTGTGTGCCTCTTTGTTATCCTTGTAACAACCTGAATGACTCTTACCTCGGCCTTATTTTTTTTTTGGTCTGCGTTCTGAAATATCTTTTATTTGGATTTTTGTACAAGGTTAGAAACAAAACGAATTAAAGGGAAAAGGGAAAACCAAGATGTTTTCTCAGATTGCCACAGGTTTTCAGAGTAAAACTGACCAAGACAGTGACTAGATCCTTCACAGCTGCAGCAGCTCAGCAATGGGTAACCACTTTCCAGGGAGTGGAGGTGTGCAACTGGCAAATATGGAATATGGTCTAGTGGGAGAGGCACTAAGGATCTCAACGTAGATACAGCCATATAAACATTGAAAAACCCCAGGTCACCTCAGGTGCTTGTTATTTTAATATTATTGCATCTCACTGACAGTAAAAGCGAATTGAAAGAGTGTTTTTGAAAAACCTATATGTATAATACACTTACACCAAGACATAGTTGGACCTCTACACTTTTCTATTTGACACTATTTAATTTAAATTGCATACTAACAAAGTCTTCTTTCCTCCATCATGTAATTTATAGTGTCATGCATCTCCTGTTACACATAAATTACATGTTTGTGGCAAATAAGAAGATAAGTGCAATCCATATTGCAAATGCATTGTGCCACTAAATTTGCCTGCTTTCTCCTTGTCCTTCTTCGCCTCATGGAATTTATGTGTTCATTGTAGCAATGTCTGATAGCACAATGCATTTCCTTTTATCAGTTCTATTTTGATTTAAAACTAGCTGTTTACTGTTTATGACAATGAACTGTTTATGACAATGTAATACATTTTTATAGCAGTCTTCACTATCTTCCCAAATAATTTCCAAGACATGGTAACAAAAATCAGCTGAACAGAAATATTACAGTAAAAGTAAGGACACTGCTTGAAAATACACCTATTTTTTTCTCTAACTTTATTAATATTCAAGAAAGCAGTCCTAAATCCGGTTATTATTTTTAAAATATTAAATCATTTTACAGATTCATATCCACTTGTAATAGGACATTTTTTAATCTTAGTTTATCTCCTGATGCTGTAGACCATCTAGCCTTTTCAAGGCACATGAAGTGATCTACTAACTAGACTTTAATGGATAGTAGTGAGGTAACTTTAAATACAATAAAGTAAGCAGTTTTGTAGAAGATAACCCACAGAATTTCACTCTCTAAGGTCTGGAGCCTTGCATCTAGGATTCCATCTTCTGATGTTGTGAAAAAGAAAACTTACGCCTCACTTTATTTGTGCTGTGGCACAGATGGTCTCTTGCTTCTCTGCAGCATCCTATTTTTACAAAATTTTTGAGAATTTAGATTCACAAGTGGTTGCATGAGCTTCATTCTCTCAGGAAATTATCACAACTAGAAAAAGAGGTTTTGAGATTTTTTGCTGGAACCAGTCTGTACAGCCTCACTTATCTCAGTGAACTGAAGTGACTTACTGAGAAGCTGAGTGCTAAAAATAGATAGTAATTAAAATGGAAATATTGGGCTGGGCAAACTCCGCCTGAATGCTCTCTCTCCTCTGCACCTCCTTGAAATACAAATACAGTGTAATTGAATTTGAATGAATTATTCATGTGTTCATAAAGTAGCATGTTTTTAAGTGAGCATTAAAAACAGCACTTTAAAATAGCCATTGTACATGTAACCTGTAACCAAAATGCTGCTAATTCCTTTAAGGCAAAAACAAAAAGTTCAGTTTTCACTCTTGATTTTTTGATAATATTTCTGTAACAGTGCCATTCTGGTGCAAGAAAAATAATGCCATGAAAAAAATGGAAATGCAGTTTCTCTGTTTATTTCCATCACCTTGTGATAAACTACCAGGATATGCTCACAGTAATTTGCAATGTTATGGAGTATCTGTATTTTGCCCATCCCTGTGAAGCCATTACCTAATCAAGTCTTACATAATCAGTAAATAAACTCAAATCAAAATGGTCTATTGATATTGTTTGAAAATGATAATATTGAATGTCTGCTTAAAAATGTTTCCTGTGATAAATCACAATTTGTTAAAAATTCAAATGAACGAATGTTTTTAAAAAACAGAAGCAGAAAACAGAGAACTTCAGTCCCTTTTGTCTCCATAAATAGTAACTTCTTCAATTAATGTGATTCCGTGCATTAATCAAACATTATTGATTAGTATACAGAAAATGTGACGTGGTGATGTGGCTGGTGAGGGAGTTGTTTAAGCTACAGAAGTCTTTAAAAAGTTCCCTCCCCCAGCAGGGTGATCTCAGGTGGGATGTTAAATGTATGCTCAGCCACTGGTTGCAAGAAGTCACTAAAGCAAACACTGAAGCACCTTGGTGAAGGCAATTGCAGCCTCAATACTCTCAACTGACAGTTCTGCTCAGTGACCCTCTCAGAGCTCAGAAAAGGTCTTTTCAGATTCTGGGTCTTGCTGTATTGATTTCAATCAGCAGCTTTTCCTAAGAGCCCCACTTCAAAATAGCCCTGCCAGAATTTCTACTCTCTAACCCAAGTTTTATCTCAGGGTTTTTGTTCACATTTGGCATCGTTCAGACAAATTACAGGAGAGGATTTTTTTGTGTGTACTTGTTTCCCTACCCACATTTTTTTTTAATTATGTTTGTTCCCAACACAAGTAAATCTTTCTGTTTACTTATGCTTTCAGTCGCTCTATTGAGGGAGGTACGCTGAGCTGCCTCAAGTGTTGTTTTCAAAATGTTTTTACATTTTTGGCCGTGCTTCAGTGGGACCAAAGTATTTCTGTCAACAGCTTCATTAATGCCAGGATTTTACCGCTGGCTCTCGAGCACTGGAGGCAGCCCACAGAGGCTCTCACCGCTCAAACCCTGCGCTTCCCTCTCATCCCTGGCAGAGCAGCAGAGGCTTTGGTGGCCCACACACTGCAGTGGCACAGAGACCAGGCAGCTGCTGCCCTGCACCAGGGCACAGAAGTCAGGGCAGAAGGGCAGAAATTCGGCCCCATCCTGGTTCTCCCCCGTGGGATCGCTGTGGAGCAAAGCACACGGGGAAGGCAAAGTCATTGAGCTGTGTTTGCACCTCCTAACTTCCATAGCTCTAGGCATAAATTAGAGCAGCCTAAAGGGCTTTTTGATGGTTAATGTTCAGGGAGAGGGGAACAAGTATTTCAGACAGCAAAAAAGTTTCAAAGTTTTTCTCATTTGCTGTTGTTTTTTTGTTGATGCTTTTTTTAAATTAAGAAAGCGATCAGGAAATCCTCAGCAGAAACTGAGAATGTGTTCCTGATGGCTGGATGGATTTTGCCAAAATCCGTTTTAAGGTTTACTTAGAGTAAGCTCAAATCAGGTTTCCATATGGAATTACTCCATGCAGCAATCTGACCTAGAGCAAAACTGAACAAAGCTGAGATTATTTACTAAACTCCTAAACCACTGGCTGCTTTGCATCTCTCCCACACTGGATCTAATTCCGTAAGTAAATAAGCACATATTAAGTTAAAACCCCAAGTCAACGAATAGACCAAATAGTTGTACACAAGGTGGGCTATTTCATGACACAAAAAACACAGCCATGGGTCAACATTCAAGCCTGAATCTGTCTCAAAGCTTGTTGGCACCTGCAGTTTAGCATATTTGCTGCTGTAGCCAAGAAGATTGATCACAGGAAGCCAAAGCTGTTCAGTAAAAGAAATAAAAATAAGAATCAGCTGTTTTCTATGAGCAGCCTGTCAGATAACCAGCCTAATGAAACCATGAGCATTTCTCTTAAGCTCAAGAAACATTCATGCTGAAGAGGGTACTGGAGTCATTCTAATACTTTGCAGTTGTTTTGGAGGTTAAATAGAAAGCAGCACAGAAGAAAGGCTCTGCCTTTGTGATTAGAGAGAAGTCAGAAACATAATATCAAAATGCACAGTTGTGCCCTTGATGAAAATAGACTTAACACTTAGGCTGTATTTTTCACCTCACTATTGCTCTCCAAATTGAAAACACAAAGGATGCCTTTCACTGGTATTCTTTAAAAAAAAAAGACACAACTGTCCCACAGAGAAACCAGACAGACAAAACACAGTTCTGTTTTTGTTAAAATAATTCATAACCTGATGAAATGTCCTGTGTCAGAATCAAGAAGTTTCAAACGAAAAATGCATCTAACTCCTGTCAAAACTGTATAAGCTGTTTGCAGTCTCAGCTCTCCCCATCCTGGGCTCCAAATGGATGCAATAGTAGAAGAAAAGGAGCAAAAGGCTCAGCAGACAGCAATCCTAATGTCTTTTGACAGGACACATCACCAATTTCGAAAACACTGACATTCATGCATGGAATTTTGGCTAGCTTGTACACGCCAGCACAGTGTCACCAGCTCTGGCAGAGCAAAAAGGCATTCCCAACAAAGTTGCCTTACCTGGTGCACACAGGCAGGACTCCACTGGGCAAGCATTTACTCTGTGTGATGACAATAATCTCTTGCATCTTCACTGAGTTTTGCTAGACAATATAGGAGAAAATGTATAGTTTCACATCTTCTGATACCTTCTTCCTTGGTTTTCTTACCACCTGTGAAGATAATAGCACAGAAGAAGGGTGGCAGCCTGATGTGCTTTACCTCATAAAATAGACAATGCTAATGTAAAAAAGTGGTTATATATGTTGGTGTGGTGCTCACTGTTAATTCAGCTCTCTTGCCCTTGATAACTCTCTACAAGATAGAGGGCCACCTCCTTTTCCATGGGATGAACAGGTAGGCTGTCGCAGACATTTTTTCATAGAAATCCTTTCTTTCACATTTGTCCATCTTCTGGGAAGCAGAGCCCCAGAAGAAGAATGTAAACAATTGTTATCAGCTGCTGTGAAATGTAGCAGGTGCCCCTGTGATTGGCTCATCTTCCATGTGTACCATTAAAGGCCAATCCCAGGAGCAGCTCAGGGACAGATTCCCTGCACACAGAACTTTGTTATTCATTCTTTCTATTCTATTCTTAGCTGAGCAGCTCTCTGCAACTTCTCTTCTTTTTCTTTTGAGTATAGTTATAATGTACTATATGTCTTATATCAATAAATCAAGCCTTCTGATCAAGGAACAAGATTCTCGTCCTTCTCTCACCACAGTGACCATCTAAGGTCGCTGTAATAGTAGGCAGGCAATCTTGGTGGGTAGCAGAAATCAGTGCAGCATCAAGGCTGCTCTAGCAGATCCCAAGTGTACAGACTTGGGATAGTTCAGAACTATCTCAAGCTTCAAGGGAGATGGAAGAAGCTATAAAAAGATTACAGCTTGCCCTTTGAAAGTGAATGAGATTGTCTCTGGAAATGTATCTTGAGAGGTAATTGAAAGCATGCAGCTTGAAAAAGTGCCTTAAACTCTTATCACCATATTCTCACATCTCCCTGTAAGAAAAAGTAAAAAAAAGATCCAAAAGTGTAGTACATTTGATAATGTACAAATTTATCTACTTGCAACAGAGCATTGATATAGCTTTGAAATATGTCATACTAAAAATTCCTAGGAATATGGCTGGATGTGAAAATTGGCTCCCATGTGAAATTTACCACCTGATACACTGGGTACAAAATCATGGAGCTTAAAGTCAGTTGAAAGCTTGAAATATGCTGACACTTTCTGGGTTCCATTTTCCAGGTGTCGGTTTCTGCTCTGCATTTTATATTAATACTTTTATTATAGAATACTTTTATTTATAGATTAAAAAATAGTATAGATCAAAAAGGAAAAATACAGATAACATGACAAAAATGACAACACTGATGATAGTTCATGATAATAATGTACAAATGAAAAATAGTGATGAGATGAACAGCAATTATCAATGTTTAATTATTTGCATGTAATTTAATGCGCATTTAGAAAATGACCCAATTTTTAAGTTTCCCTTTCAGATGCACCTGGTTGTAGCTTTCGTTGTTATTTTCAAATACAGGTGTATGTTCTCTGGTCTCAGTTTTCATTTTTACCTTCAGTTTGCAGGCCAGAAATGACAACATTTTGCAGTGCAGCTAAAGTAGCTTGCATATTTGGTATGCTGAAGGCATCTATCATCTTTTGTCTGTAGATTTTCTGAAAAGTTCGTCACCTCCATTCCCTCAACCAGTAGCTCTCTTGTAGCAGAACTAATGCCTGAGAGAAAAGGATTGCAGGGTCCTCAGAATGACATTGACACCAGCTGCATAAAGGAGGAAAATGGAAAAGGGAAAGCAAGTAATGGAAACTGTTGCTATACAGCCATTTTCCTCATCAAAAGCAACACAAAATTTTCAGGACCAAGAGAATAAGGTAGAGCTGAGCAAGCTAGATCACAGACCAGGGCTTGGGGCAGAAGGGAGGAAAGGTAAATAGAACAGATAATTTCTATGAAAGACAAAATCAAGGTGACAGACTGTGGGAGAAAGGCAATGACAGACTGTGGCAGAGAGAGGTGTCTGCAAGGAAGAGAAATCTTGGTAATGGTCAGGCCAAGCTCTTTCCACGTGTACCCAGCCTCGCCCCTGGCCTGGGGACACAGTCCAGAGTGCTGCATGCATGCCTGAGCCATGCAGTCCGTCAGGCTTTGTGGTGTGGTGGACAGCCCCTTTTACTCACACAGGCACACAGCAGGCTCTCTGTGACCTTCTGACAGTCAGAGGAGCTGTATCAAATGAAATTGCTGATGCTGGAGCCTCTGATGGCCACCATATGTGGATAGAGGAAGTTGCTGATGGTATTGCACACTTTTATTACAATGGCCATGACAGCAGATTTCCTCAGTGCAGAACAATTTGCCAATGAGCATGGAAATCAAGAGTGAATGGACACCAGTGGGCAATAGTTACCTTCAGGCACCAGAAAAGAGACTGAGGAGCAGGCATGGAAGGGCAGGACTTAAAGGACGCAGAGATGAGGGTGACACTCAGATTTAGAGCAGTGCTTTACATGGAGAAGCTGGGACTACTCTTGTTCTAGGGAGGACAATGTGGTCTCATGACTGCCTGTGTTTCTTAGTATTGGCTTCAGAGACAGAGAGGTAGGCCAAAAAAGAATATTTCTGAAACCCCTCACCTATGAAGAGAGACAGAGAAACAGAGAGAGAGACAGACAGACAGAGAGACAGAGAGACAGAGAGAGAGAAAGAGAGAAAGAGAGAAAGAAAGAGAGAAAGAGAGAAAGAGAGAAAGAGAGAAAGAGAGAGAGAAAGAAAAGAAAGAAAAGAAAAGAAAAGAAAGAAAGAAGAGAAAGAAAAGAAAAAAAGAAAGAAAGAAAAAAAAAAAGAAAAGAAAGAAAGAAAAGAAAGAAAGAAAGAAAGAAAGAAAGAAAGAAAGAAAGAAAGAAAGAAAGAAAGAAAGAAAGAAAGAAAGAAAGAAAGAAAGAAAGAAAGAGACACTCTGCATGTGTTGCACTGCTAAACAGCATAATTTGGTGAAAAGACAATGCTATTTCCTACCTGCATGAGAACCAGGACCAAAATTCAGGCCAAAGAGAGGGGAAGTGCCTAAATTAGCCCAAAGGAAATGCCAACATCATGAATGCAGTTTAAACTTCTAACTCAAGGCTGCAGCGTATTCCCTGAGACTCGAAACTGACTCTTCTGTGCATCACACGCCTGATGCTCATGTATTTTTTCTGTCTTGTGAGTGGGAAATACATGGACAGCCCCTTTCTCTCCAGAGAAAGCTGCTCTCTCACCTGATCATAGCACCAGTGTCACTCTCTGAGCCCATCTGTCTTGCATGTTTTCCCAGCAGGGAAGAGACTCAGTGACAGTGTCAGAGAGGACAGGGTTTGAGGGCTCAGAAACTGCCCTAGAAAGTAAGAGCTGTGACTTGGAACTCGAGCCAGGAAGGACCTAAAGCCCAGACCAGGCAAGGGTTACAGCAGCTCAGGTGCTGCAGGCTGGCTCCTGTCACCCTGGGTCGATTGAGATACCCAAGCACAAACCCTCAGGTCACAGCCAGCTCTCAGGCCTGAGGGCAATTTAACAAATCCTGACCTGTTCCTGGGTCAGAACACTGCTCTCTGAGCACACTGCCTCGAGCACCTAATGGGCATCATGCTCCAAGTCAGCAAGTGATTCAGCTGAGGCACAGGGGTACTCAGGATGCCTTCAAAAAATAAGGAAGGTTATTCACAAAGTAGATAATTAATCTTAATTAAGTTCTTCCTTAAAGAATAGTATTTGAGTAGATTGAGGCATCTTGAAGGAGGTAGCAGTATCTTATCAGTGTCTCTTCATAGCTGATAAACTCCATTCAAAATTCAGGGAGCATTTAGGATTCACAGGAACCAACATAAATTACTTTACCCTGTCCCCTCCCAATGCTAAGAAATACTCTCATTAATTAAAATAAATTCCTCAAAATTTATACTATATAGGACAATCTTTAGTTTAAAAATCTAGAAAAACAGACAAAAATTGCATATTGGTAGCTATATTTTAAACAAACAAAAAAAAATCTTCACATAATAAATACATCTTATGCACATTAACTTCAAATTTACTTCAGAAAGCTATTTACAATATAAATAATTATAAATGGGAACACTTTGCAAGATATTGTTGACATAACTAAATTATATTTTCTACATTACATTCCAAAGGAAAACTACAGATGTTATGCTACAATGTCACTAGACCCTTTACATTGCAAAGCATGGTATTTGAAACACTGGCAATCTGAGTCTTTTTGTCCTTAAATGTAACCATTGGTTTAAAGCAAACATTAAATTCTTCATCATGTCTCAAGTGCTTTCTTTTTATTAGATTAGTATATTTTATGCATTGAAATATTTACCCTGGGAAAAAGTTGCAGTGCCCTAAACATACTTTTTCTCATAGACTTTATTTCCTTAGAATGTAAAGGTGCCAACATTTTGTATTGTGTGTAAAAGATTGTTTCTTGCACTTTGAAACTTCCCAATGGATCAGTAGCTGAAAAGGAAAATAATAAATGCAGTCCAAATTGCAATAAATAAAAATGTTTAAAATTATATTTGGAATCCTAGAACAAGAGGAAAGATTGAGAAATTTGTGTGAGAGGGGAGTTAAACAGGGAATGCAACCAGGAAAAAAACCCCTTTTTTCATCCTATATTTGATCTTTCCTTTCAAATACAGCTTTATAGGTGGAGTCATAAATTTACTCTATTTAAAAAGGGATATCTTCCTAAAAACTTAGAGCCAGATTTATCTATAGAACTCTTGTATACATAAGCTAAATGCTGCAGTGAAGTTTAACCTCACAGCATTTTGGTTTTTTTAATTAGTAAATGCTCTAAGGAAATGTGAAATTGAATCACACTAGTACTCTCACTGTTTTGAACAGAGGACTATTTCATTTTTCTGGTCTTCGAAATAACAGCTAAATCCTCAGCTATACCTCTAGAAGACTTTCAAAACACCAGACTGAAAGGTTACAGAAATTTGGGGTATTTTTTATTTGCTTTTTTTTGTTGTTGGTTTGGGTGGTTTTTTTTCTTGCTTCTCAGTGCACACAGCTGAAATATTTAACCATCAATACTAACTGCAAATAAAATAGCTTATGCTTCACACTGTGGAGCTATCTGGAGTTAAGTCAGTATACCTACAGGAAAGCATGTTCATCCACCATTGCTCCTAATAACAAAGCCTGTACTGCCTTAAGGCTCTTAGGTGCTTTAAGTAAACTTGCAACTCAAGGAAAGAGCAGGGCCTGAATCCATTTGCTGCCAGCCATTAACTACAGCCACCTTAAAATAGACATAGCCAGGTCTAATCCTGGAACTGTGTGCTGTAATCCCCATTACACACAGGTTTGTACGCAGAGGGTCTGAAACCAACACGTCTGCCACAGCCTTGTTCCCTGACTGAAAGGTTGTCTGACCTTTGGAAGATCCAGGCTGATTTTTCTGGGGGGGCTGGGCCCGTCCCAGAAATTATATGCCACCTTTTATTTTTTCCAACTCACTCAGCGTGCTCACATAAATGAACATATGGTGGTTAACATACTTAGGGACATAAATGAATAAATGCTGCAGTGATTAAAGGACTTTAAAAGAGCAGAATTTTACTGTGTAACCCACGGCAAAATTGCAGACAGATCAACAAAAGCCAATTTTAAAGCTTAAGAAATACTTTTGGGGCTCTTCAGCTAGGAGAGATGCACTCATTTTTTCAGAACATAAATGACCTCTTTTATAGAAACACAGCCATTAGAGTTATTATCTTCCATAGTTCCATACTCACATCTTGAGGTTTAAGGAAAACAGAATTACCAAACAGCCCTCAAACCTATTATAAAAGTCAACTTTCCTCCCCTTGCACATGCTAAGTAGCACCTTAATCCACAAATATTCCCATTTGAATAAATGGGACAAATTGCTGAGTAAGGTTCTTCTTTCAATTTAAGAATTGCTTTGCAAATTTGTCCAGAATCACAAACTCTATGCCCATGGGGTGAGATTTCATGTAAAGACTAGGGGTTTTTTTATTTCATTAAACAAAAGAGATGTACTAAGTTTGTAATGCACAAAAACCATAATGCACCATCCACTGACATCAATAAGAAATTGTTTGAAAGAGCTGTGGTCACTCTGTATTTGCAGTAGTTGCAAAATATTAATTTTGTGTTAATAGCAAACTAGTATAGTATTAGAGAAATTATGCAATACAGCAATTTATATTGTTTCTATTCCAAAACACAACATATATACCTTATTTAAAATTATAACCTTTAGCTAATGTGATACATTTGAAACTTATTTGCTTCAAATGCTGTGCATTTTTCAATTTTGCAAGATATTTCTTCCCATCTGATTTGGGAAAGGGAGAAAGATAAAAAAAGAGATTATATCCTTGAAGGATACTAAATAAAAATTTGAATTACATAAATATGTAATGGAAAAAATAAGCTTTATACCATATTGAAAAGCACATGTAATATGAGCTGCAGAGATATTATATGCTATAATTAAGATTGCAGACTTGCTTTCATGTAGCATGAAGCATGCAGAGTCTATGTTTGCAAAACTCAATGCTTTCTGTCAATTAAAAAGAAATTCCTGGCTATCTAAAGAAGCAGGTTAGCAAACAAGCTGACAAAAGACATCCATCTCCAGCATACTCTATTGAAGTGCTAAGGACTGCCGGTTGCTGGAATCCCATGAGGAGAGAGAGATTCAGCCTTGGCCTGTAGCACAACATGGCTGCATGTAGAGACATCTCTACTGATTTATTCCATTCATTACAGTGCATTTCTTGCCTTTGTAGTGGATTGGAGCTATTGAAAATATGAATAAATAGCTACAGTCTTAGGATCACTGTAAATAAGGATGGGGGACTTTTATTGCATAGCACACAGGCCTCTTTTCCAAGGTGAAGTCCTGCAGCATCTTATGCTGTGCCTGTTAGTCTTATAAGTCTTCTGTTTTTCAAAGGTGCCTGTCAAATGCAAATGCAGCAGTCACCAAAGTGTGGTTTCCTGGCCACTTGTGGCCATTAGACCACAGCCAGGGAACTGCAGCTGGCCTGCAGAACTCCATTGCCTTCTAAATAAAAGCTTGATAGCAAGCTTTGTGATCCCAAGAAATTTGAGTGCTGAGAAAACCCCATTCATTCAAGCAGTTTAGGAGACTCTTTTGAAGTACAAAGTAATATTGACAATTAGGTGCGGTTTTACATGTACTTGTAGGGATAGTGTGATACCATGTACCTCTATTCTAATTAGCTTTGCAAACTGTATTTTAATACTGTAAAATGAGACTCCAAGTACAAGTTTATTCATATCATTCATAGGAACAAGTGAAATAAATATGTATCCAGAACTAAATTTATCAAAAATACTTTCTTATTCCTATGCTTTAGGAATATATACAATTGTTGGGCTGAAAGAAGTCCATTTTGGTCCATTTCTTCCTCTGAGTTAACAGTTGTCAACGTTTTTCTTCCCCTCAATTATTTGCCTTGTTGTTATCTTAAAACAAACAAATCTCTATCTGCTTCTCTTTTTGACCTTCATTATCCATTTGGCAATGAATCAAATAAACTTCTTGCCAAATAATTTTGTTCTCATTTTGCCTTTGCTATCATTCAGTGCCCTGTCCCTCATTTCTGCCGCTAGTTCAAAAAGTTTTAGACCATTATTTATCTCTCCTCTGTGCAGTTTGGTGCACATCAGTGACATTACCCCTTACTCCTTTCCCTTACAAAGATGACAGACCCAGTTTATTTAAAGCTTTTATTAGATCTTTCAGTCTCTTTATCTTTTGCTGAGCTCTGCTCCACCTTTTTTGTTACGAGGTTTAGATAATAAAGACCAGACTGTGTTGTTCTCCCTTGTGTCCAACGTGCATTTCACCAGGAGCGATCACACTGCAGTCAACAAAGGTTGCTTATGGAGTAAGGTACTACTCAATTCAAGATTCACAATCTGCTTTGGAGTGATCAGGACTCTACACAGTATTCCAAGTTCAGAGAGGTAATTTCCTCTGCTTTCAAGTACGTCTCTACTTACGTGGTTTATAATGTTATTATTTAGCTTTTGCTTCTGATTAGTTTTATTTGGAAACAGTATTTTTAACCCACTCATAGCATGCTGGTTTATATTTAGTCCCAATGATGACTCAGACCCATATGTTGAGCTTCTGAATGTTACAAATTAAGCTAGTCTTAGAGCTAATCTCATTTTAGTAACCACCTCGGGGTCCCCTTTCCTCCACATTGGCATAAGAGGGAGCAGTGGTCCCTCCTGTTGCACTCAACTTTGGGACCATATAAATGCCATACAAAAAGGACAGGTCTAGCAATTGTGACTACAAATGCCCTATTTTACATTTTTAGCATATGTTTGCATTTATTCTTTTCCAATTAATCATTGTCTTTGTTCATGAGGTTATTAAAAATTTAAAAAAAGTTCCTCTGCCTCTTTTGATGTCTTGTATAACTCCAGGACAGGCCTTGATAATACCAGCGTTCTTAATGCAATTTAATTCCTTGGAACACTGATTTCCCTCTACTTTTTTATGTGCATATTGCTGATTTTAATATCCAAAATATTTTCTGATATTCATTAAATTATCTGCTGCAATCAAGAAGAGAATTTATATTTCTTTATCAAGGTCATGCCTGTTACTTCACAGAGTTTCAGACAGAGTAGTTATGATACTCTATACTCTCTTAATTTACTCCAAAACTTTATCAGAAGTTAGACAAACTGCCAAAGAGTTTTTACCTATTCTTAACTCATGTATTTTTACATTTATGCAACTGCATTTGTATTTTACAGCAATATTTCTATGATTCTATTGAGTTCCTTCTGTGTTTTAAATTAATTCTTAATTATTCAACCACTTTTCCTTATTTTATAATTATTACTAAATGGCATACTTAGCTACAGGGTTAAGTGTTTACCTTGGACCACTCCTAATTCCAGTCTATTCTCCCTGTTCCTCCAAGCAATTTTTTTCCGTTTCACTCCACTAGCCACCATGGGCAACCTTACAAAAACATGAGAACCATCTCCCATCTCTACAGCAAGACAAGCAAGCCCTTTGTGTTTCTCAAAACTACAGTGAGAACACCCCTTTCTTTTTAATACAGTAAACATTTGACCATACTAATCATAAGGACTCTTTTCAAATCAAGCATATGTAAATAGCTATGTTTGTGAGTACACAAGGACACAACAATTCGAGGAGTTCTCTCTTCTTTCTCCCTTTTTTGATCTTATATTGGTCAGCCATGGATGTTTTATACCATACAGCAGCACAACATACTTGGCCTTTGGGGAGTAAACAAATCACCAGAAGTACACATTTTGTTGTGTATTTTGAAGGGACACATCCCAGCTTCCTGTGTAAAAAGAGTGCATAGCAGTTCTGCTGCCTGGTATCTATGCAGTTCAGAAGATCTGCCCTTGGACAACACCTCTTACACAATGTGGATAAATTGCTCTGCCACAGGTACTCCCTGCCTGAACCTCTTCTATCCTTCTCAGCATGCATGGCACCAACTTTGCATTGAACTCCATTTACTCTAACCCTGCATGCCAGTGCATTTGTTTTTTTTCCTTAAGTAATGTGTTTTAACTAACTTATCCCCCCAAACCTTAGGTTCTTCTTTCTAGTGCACTGTGGTATGGGAAATGCTGGTAAGGACAAGGGCGTGAAAACATAGAATATCTTCCAATTAGATCTCAAAGGTTATTTTTTTAAAGCGCAAAAGTTTTTAGAAAAAAAAGTGTCAGCTTCCATTGGTTATTATAACAGATGTTCCCTTGTGTCCTTGTGCTGGATCTTGCTGCATCCTTAAGTGAGAAGTCACATCAAAGTGAGATCCATTACAGCCTAGTGAATAGTTTCTAATTGTTTCAGTGTCATATAGATGCTCCAGGGCATATCCAGTTAGTGTGTAAGCATGCTTATCAAAGTACTGCCTGTGGGAGCTGTAATAATTTGGAGAGGCTGCAGGGTGGTCTCCTTGGGTTTGTTGAGGAGACATGTCTGAATGCAGGTAGTCTTTAGCAAGTACCAAACTAGATTTTGATATTCGATCAGAACTGGGGCTGCTTATCCTAGACAGTGCTGTGGGGCTGTTGTCGTAGTCATTTTCGTGTGGGCTCATGATCTTCCCATCCCGCTGCTGGATGTGTTCACAGGGAGGAGTGTTGGCAACTGTTGGCACGCGGCAGACATCCGCCGCCAGCTGCTGCTGAGGGTAGCTTGCAAAACAGATAGCGTGCTTCTTCCCTGTGCCATTAATGGACACCAGCGGGTCAGGAGTGGTTTTCCGCAGCTGCAGCCTGCTTTCTTCTTCTTTAATCATTTGCTGGGTGGCTCTAATGAGAGTTTCAATTTTGCTGGGCTCGTGCGGACTGTTCTGGTACTGCTCGGTACGGTATCGGTCGCCTGACTCGCTGGCAGAGCCAGGATCGGGTGAGCTAACAACACTGTCCTCATCCCAGTGTCCTCTTCCTAGGAAAGAGAGAAAGGAGACAAGCATTGAGGTTTAAGGGATCTTGAAGAACATGAATCTGAACCTAATTCCACACACAGAAAATCAAGTCAGAGGTGGGTCATAACAGTCAGCAAAAAAGACCCCTTGCTTTTCAGTGACAAACTCTAGTTTCCAGAGTCTCCACTTGAAACAAGCTGCACAGCTGATAATATGCAAAGAGACCTAAGCATCTCAGCAAAGGTATCTGGTGCCGCCTGATACGCTCTTGGGTAGCCAAGTACCTGGATAAGCCCTGCAGGTATGGAAGCAACTCGAAAGCAACTCTTTTGGAGCAGCTAGAGACCAGGCAGGATATCCTAGGGCACGTCAAGGTGCCATCAATGCCAGTGTTCAGGCCCCTGGCCCCTTACTACCTCTTTGCATCAACAAGGTCTGAGTGGATTGGGTCCATAGTAAAAATAAAAATCTCAGAGAATTACAAATGTACAACATTCCAGCCCTTCCAGGAGTTCAAACAAAGACAGCATTGAGAAATATCTTGTGGTTATGTTGAGACTTGATGCAGGATACACAGCAATAAATAACCACAAGTGGTAAGGGAACTCTTCTTCAAAAGCTCAAGAACCTATAGCTGTTAGACAGGGACACTGTAAAAATGTGATCTCATATCCCCATGTATAAATATTTGCTTTTGAAATGGGAAATATTATGGCATTCTTACCTTTCTTTAAAAAATAAGGCCCATATACATATCAGACAAGATGTTCAGCTTGCAAGTAGCTGAAAGGACAGAATCATACCTGTCAGTGCTCACCAGAAAGAAAGCAAGTGGCCCCAAAACCTGAATGGTCAACATTATGATAAAGGGTTTTATTTGCTGAGATGCTTTCCTGCAGGAGGGCCTGTGTGTGACTTGCACGTGTTACTTATCGATGCCTCTGCCTTGGCATACACAAAGTCCTCTTTGGGGATGAACACTTTGGGTTGGCTGACCGTACTCCTCAAAGCAAACCCATTTTCAGACTAGCACATGAAGTTTCCCCTGTTTTGTGTTGGGTCAAGGCATACAGATCTGTTTGGGTTGCAGACCAATACCATTGCATTGCAGAGTACACTAGAAAAATCAGTGATGGGCTTTTGCAAGAAAAATATCCTGCCACTGCTGGGGAAGTACTGCACTGTGGGCTATCATGGACATGAATTTATCCTTCACATCCTCATTTGGACCCAAAATGCCAGGGCTAGTCAGATTTTTCCCCCAAAGCTACGCACAGACTGAAGACCTACTGAAAAATGTAACACTTGACATAAAAAAAACCCCAACAAAACAAACCTGCAGCATCTGAAATTACAGCAAAGCCAAACAACACACTATGACCAAATTATGTTACCCATTTGGGTTAATTATTCTTGATAGAGATATGGAATTAATATCTAACACTTTTCCATTTGTACCTCACTATGATATTTCTGTGTTCAGCAAGAATTATCATGCATAAAATTTGCCAACAGATTATCATAATTTGCTAGATTCTCTTTTTTTTGGGAAGAAAAAGCTAGAAAAACACAAACAGGGCAGAAGAACAGAACAGACACAAGGAAGGAGGCATGTTCTCACAGGAAAAGTGGAGAACAGTTCTCATCAGCAAAATTTTCTGGTTTTTTTCTCTGGTTGTATTTCCTGGAACTTGCTATTTAATAATTTTTTCTAATCTCAACATAATTTTCCTCAGATTGGAGCAAAACAGAACAGCTCTTTTTGTTAACAAAGCCTCGTTCGGCAGATCAATGGAATAGTACTAATGTAATCTGCTTTTATGAGTTCTTTAGAGGCAACATTTGTTTTGAAGGACCCTTTTGTGGAAAAACTTTTTTTTATCTTGCAGCCATTCTTAAAACCTTGAATTCTGACTTTAGGGCCTGCTACTGTCTTCCAAGACTAAGCCTATAATTTTGAAACCAAGGACCTTTTGGACTTTTCCAAACTCAGTATCAGGCTTTCACTGTGGTTTTTTTATTAGCTTCAGCCTCTGAAAATATGTTAATGGACTGAGTTGCAACCTGTCAGAAACTAAACAAAATTTCAGGCTTTGTGCTGAAAGGATGGAGAGATTTAAATTGACTAAAAATTATCACTGAGGATAAATGTCTAAACCAAAATCTACTGTCAATTTCAATAGCCAACTTTAAAAAAACATCAAATCATGCAGAATCTAATAATAACCAGTAGGGGAAAATGTCACTCAGAGAACAATTTTTCCAACAGTTTTCAGGATTTTTTAATATCTAGCTTGGATTCACCTATAATTTTTTGCTAAATGTATTCCATCCAAAGAGTCTTGATCCTAAGTCAAATAAAAATCCACTTTTCTATCAAGTGGATAATTTTGATAATATTTCTAAGATCATGCTTAAAATCTCCTCAGTCACATTTTTCCACCTTAATTTCACAATGAAAATAGAGCAAAACTATATTTTTCTTCATATAAACCAGACTACAAAATTCAGCTCAGCTTGAATTTTAAGTATCATCTCCGCAGATGTGATCTCTGAGACAAGCACATCCACCAAAAGCATCTCATTTGCCGCCTTTCACATAAACAGCTGTGTCTCCGTCGCACTGCTTTAGCTGAGATGGTGTCGCTTCTGCAAATCCTTGTTACGTCTTACCATGAATCCTGTGCACTGACGTGATGTGGGGCATACTGTTCTCATACGCTTCTCTGCTCTCGGGGGACGACTTAGTCAGAGGCAAGGCTGAGCGAGAGCCCCACCAGCTCTCCCTTCCCGGCTGCGGCGTGCCAAGGAAATACCGGCCAGCTTCGCATCTGCCTCCCTCACAGGCCTGGCTGTGGAAATGCCTGTCATCAGCCAGCCTGGAGTGGTCCAGGGCAAAACCGTAGCAGAGCGCGCTGCGGTCTGAGTACTGTCTGTAGGCACAGGAGACGTCGTGGGGCTGGGAGCTGGCTCTGTCCGCGGGCTCCAGGAGCTGTGGGGAGGCCGTGTCGGTCAGGGGGCTCCCACCCCACTGGCTCTCGTGGTCAGACTCGGATCTCTCCGTGTGAAACCCGGAATACTGCAAAACAGGAGAAGCAGCATGGGAATTACCACGCCTGGGTGAAATCCGCACGTAACTGCGCTGGGGAGGCAGGGTGTGTATGTGACAGTGCGCTTTTTGTGAGCGTGTCTGCACCTTCTGATTGGGCTCCTGGTCCTTTCCTGTACAACACTCTGTAATGAGCTCACAGACGACAGGACAGACCTCCTGAAAATCTAAAACATCCCATGTCGGCCCTTAACAGCCATCTCCTTTATGATGTGTAATATTAGGCTCAGAAACATCAATGTTGCAATTCAATATATTTTTAGTATGTCCAGGTTTTTCTTGTTGCTTTGAAAGCTGTGCTTATGCTCAGCCAAGGTGCTCCAATGCACTTCAGCAAAACACTTCCAAAAGGAACTGAAATAACACTGCTCCTGGAGCATTCTCGCATGTCAAATTGAAACCGAATGTATTTGAAGGATTTTTTCTAAGGGTTCACTCTCTTTTTCTCATATTTTGTTTGTTAATATTTTTTTCTTACTTGGAGTTGTATCTTTGAACTTATTTCCTCTTATTAGGAAGGAAAAGTTGGCACCACCAACAATTTTAAAAGCTCTAAAGTGATGGCAGATAGGTAGGAAGCTAAAAATCCCAGCTCTGTTGCAGTACAGGAACAAAGGAAATCCAGAAACTATTTGCCAGTAAAGGTGAGTGCTAACCAAAGCAGGCAAAATGAGCATTGTTTGCCCTCACTAAAGCAGGGTCCTCCCAACACAGAAAAGCAACTAATAGGTTGTTGGAAAATTAGTCAGGACAGGAACATGAGAATTTGTTTAGAGAGAAGTAAGGGTTAAGTTAAATGTCACAGATTTCTAGATATTCATATTCATATGCTTCCAACTTTTAGATACCTTTTGGGAAAGGAAAAGAATGTTTATTAAACCCCCTAGGATTTAGCTATCTCATTTTTAAATCTTTTTATTTATTGGAACTGTCAAACTTCACGGAACATTTTTAAATCAATTTCACCCATGATTATGGGCTGGGATGAGACCAAAGCTGTACATGCTCACCTCTTCAGTGCTGCACACTCATGTCACAAATCAATGTATTACAATATGAAACCTTGGAATTCTCCCATTCCATCACTCACCTTCCATATGCCCACTCTGCCTTTGCTTTTAATAGGCCTAACATAAGGTTACCTTCCTTTTCATTAGATTAAGTTGCTATGAAACTCCTCATTATCAGCCAGGATCAAGGTTTTATGCACTTACCAATCGAAAGTACTTACCAGATGTTTGACTTAGAGAAACCTAAACCATGTGTGCAACATCAGTGGAGTTTCTTGGGTATTGGGCATTTAATTTAATTGGGCATTGCTTCAGTATTCCAGTTTCTATTTGTGAATACTGTTTAGGTTGTGAACATGATAGATTTTTTAAAGGAAACAAAGAAAGGGTCATGGCTTTGAAGAAGTCAATTATATTTTGTTATTAGTTGTCAGAAGAGTATCCATAGGCAACAAGCCTACCAGTAGACGTGGAGGAGGTCAGAAAGTTAGTGCCACCATACTCATCACAAAGGTTTAGAGATGAAAGGCAAAACATGAATTTTCATGAAGGTTAGATAGTTACAGAGCCACAAAAGAGCTCTTTTAAATGCCAGTAACTCAACATACACTAACTAGGAACTTTGTTCAGTCACCACAGTGTTATTTTCATCAAATGGAGCATCTGTCTTTTCTATTATCCTTTCAGACCTAACATTTACAAACTGCTTAATCACAAAGACACCTTCACAAATAACAGCTGAATTATTGTAAGCTTTTTTACAAAAATGTATTGTAAGGTTTTTTACTAAACAAAAATTACTGTAAGCTTGTTTACAAAAAATGTGATAAAATTAAGTTTCCAATTTAAAAAATTTAAAATTATTAACAAGATTAATAGTTACTAAATTTTATTTAGGAAGAAAAATCAAAAAAGAAGAAAATACATTTTAATCTGTTTTTAATTTCAGAACTGTTTTTAATGCACTGTTTGAATTTGACTTGTATAAACCAGATTTTTTTAATTTTAAAAGTTAAGCAGAAATATTATACAGCATAAGCCTAAAAGCAAATATAGAAAAGTCAAGAGTTCATTTGTTTTCTTATTAAAAATAAAACTCCTAGTATGTATTTCTTTCATGACAAGGACAAGGAAAATTAATTTCCAATAATATTATAATGAAATTTCTTTTTGGACTATTTATGATGATAATAAATGCCAGAAAATCTTTCAAACTGACAACTCCTAATTTCCTGCCCTATCTCTACTAGATATTCTTCTATTAGTTCTCTTTTTCTAAGGACACTTCAGTGTCCAACATAGCTTCTCTTGAAGGGAATATCTTCATTTAACTGAAAAGTTGTGCAATGTCTGCTTTTATCTTGAACCTAATCACAAAAGGCCTTTGTGCACTTCTCTTAAAGAAAGGGAAATTATTTCATATGTTTTATATCTAGTATCTCAGAAATGCACTGTGTGATGTCATACAACCATGTATCAAGACCAACGACACTTGACTCATCTTCTTCCTACTTGATGCGAACGAAGATTATCTGAGATCTGACCCATGGCAGGTGTTAGGCCATGGACAGAATTAAATTAACACAGTCAATTGCTTGTCCACATTTTCTGCCAAGGTTTGATATGAGTATTTACTCCTAAGGTGTAACATAAGCATACACAGAGCAAAAATATGTCTAATTTCCTTTAAAGCCAGCCACATCTCTATTTGGCATCCTCAGGCTGCCTCCACTGCTGCAGTGCAGCCACTGCCTCTTCTGGGAATCTGATGTTGACAGGTGGAGACTTCAAATATGGGCATGTGTGACATGTTGATGGGGGAGAAATGAAAGGGTGATCAAAGATATTGCTTTACTGAAATGGGAGTGGAAACACTATCTCTCAAGTCAGAATTAGGCTCCCATATGTCAAGTGATGAAAGACCCATAAAAAATTAAATACGATTTAATGAAAATTATGCTAAATTAAAATCAGTTGGGTCTTTTTGTCAATCTCAGTCATGTCTCAGCAGAAACACTTTATTTTCTGCTAATTTCTGCTCTCTGACTACTATCAGGAGTCAGAAGGCAAAACTAATTTATTACTTTTGAGTTTTTGACAAAGTTTAATCAGTAGATAATGATAAAGAACGTCAAACTGGCAACATCTGAATTCCCCTCAGGTGATTTCTGAATTGTCATCTGGCATAAAAAATAACAAAATATAAATTAAATGGTGCTCCAGCTGGCCCCTGGAACCTGAATTGTCACCTCTGAAAATTAGAAATGTCTTCCAGAGTGGTAATCCAGCATACAATCAAAGTGAGAGCGCACCAGCAGGATTAGCACTGACAAAGAGAAGGTCTGTGGGCCATCATTGATGCATTTTCATTTCAGGAAAAACTTCAGGAGGGTTAAAGAGATAAGGAAATAGGAAGATATAAATTCCATGTCTAAGGAAACTTACTTTATGAGAGTCCAGGGAAGTGTATTAGGCCATTAGACAATTTAATATTTCTCGTGTGATTTTCTTTTGCCTGCCCTTCTATTCCTACAGGTGTCTCACTGGCCTGAGGACTTGTCCTGTCATACAGAGCAGCATCAGCCTGCTCTACATGCCACCCCAGATGTTCAAACAGCACACATTATAGATATATAATTTTCTGGCAGCCTACTCAGGCTTTTATCATTATAAACATTAAATATATGGTGAAACCCTCACAGAGCCCTCTTTTCCATGAAAAACTTTCACTACATCAGCATTAACAGCTTTTCTCTTGATTTGTGTCTGAACCATGAGGAAAAAAAACATCACAGATGCAGGCTGCATTGTACTAAGAACATATGCATGATTTAAATCACTTTTATCTTACATTTTACTAATGTAATCCTGAAATGAAAAATATGCTCTTTTCACATTCACTGTTATAGGCACAACAGATGGTGAAAGGCTTAGATTAAAGTAATACAGCATGTCCATTAAAATAACCCCCACTGCTGGTGACTCTTCACCAGACCAGGAGTTATGTTTACTATAAAAAGAGGGGTTTGCTTTGCTTTTGAACACACTAAAAGTTGCCAAAGCTTTAGGCTACGGGAAGAAATTAAAACAAAACAAAAGCCAGACTGGCTAGAATTTTTCCTGATTCTGTTATCTTTACTCCATTCGGTGATATGCCCAAATAGTGATGAATTGCAGAATTAATCCAAATTATCCATCTAAAGGAGATATAAAATTAATATATCTCTGAGAGCTGATGCATTAATATATACACCTATGTACCTACCCATTAATATATACCTATACCTCCATCCAACAGCTCTTGGGTACATCTTTACTTGTATGTGTGTTTTCATTTTATATATATATATGTATATATAAAATCTTTATCCAAGAACTAAGATGAGATATGAAGCAATAAACATTTATCCAGATCTCACCACGAAACATTTCCACTGCAGGGGCAGACAACTAGCAAGTTAAACATTTTTTTATACAATCATCGTTAATGGGACATTAAACTCCAAAGCAGTTCAGATGATCATAATTAAAATGTTTTTCTAGTCTTGCTGCTATTGCCTGCGTATGGAATTAATGAGGTCCTGGGCTAGTTTTTGGGAGTACAAAGGTGCAGGGCTAGATTTTGGGAGGCCTTCACAATGATGATAATGATGATGATGATGATGTGGGGAAAGACTGCAGGCATCTTTTCACCAACTCATTATTTCCTTTTTCTGCAAATATCCATCAAATCTTCATCTGCCTTTTTGGTTTTTTCCCCACCATCTCTTTCAGCTCTGCACCTCTCTGGTGGGACAGGACTAGAAAAGCACTCTTCAGACTCTCTGAGAAAATTCTGCAGCTGGGCCATTAATTTTGGGTTGCTCGCCTCTCTGCTGAGGAGGTTGCTCCCCTTCCCCTGCCTGAGGCTGGTTTCACAGAACCCACTAGCCCAGTGTACCAACAGCACAATGTGCTAATCAGATGATGACCAATGCCTCCAGTTCAATGAACTCACTTTCACTCGAGAGTCCGCAAGATGCACATTATGCTATATTTACTTTTGCATAAGAATCGAAGGAAAAACTTCAACACTGTCTTAGATGATTGAAACACCCACTTTTTGCCCTAGTAGTAAAGATTCAGCTGAGATTGATTAGTAAAATTTTCATACTGTTCACATCTCATGTACCTATCTTAGGGACACACAGCTGGCAAGGTGAAGGATTCTCAGTCAGCATCCAATAAAGCATATGATTTCTTTTTCTCTTCAAGAGAGAAGCAAAGTAAATTATAAGAAAACAAGAGAAAAGGGGAAAATGGGAAAGAAATTATGCACTTTTAAAATTTCATAGATGTCCCTGACCTTAAGAAGTATTTTCCCTACTGCCATTATTTTACTAATAAATTTCCTGCTTCCTTTCCTCACCACAGCTCAGGCTCCTGTGTAAGCCAAAACCTGTGACCCCACTCTTCAGCTGTGACTTTTAAGTCACACTCTAATTCTCCTCTACTGTCTGGCAAATTACATGGGCAGGAGACTGAGGGACACAGGCTGTACCACCTGCTGCATGTTCTTCACAGCAGCCTCTCTTAGTCTTTCAACAGTTTATTCAGTGGTGGAGAAGGATGACAGAGGGGCAAAGCCAAGCTGCCAGCATTACTTGTGGTGATGGGCTGCAATGAATGGCATGACCATTTTTCAAGATACTGGCAACTAACATGGCTGCTTCTTTTTGAATGATGAAATATGTGACTTTAATATCAGGCAGCTGGTAATGAGGATGCAAAATGAAAGTGGAGACTAAGCACCCTGGACTTTCATACAATCCCTGATAAACCAAAAGCATACAACAATCCCTGATAAACCACAATGCTGCATTGCTCATTCAGTATTTTTCTCTGGTGACAGAAAGAATAAGGAGGTCATACTTTTAGAAATCAGATAGATGTGGAAGGATAATAAGCCTTCAGCTGGGATTGTCCTGCTAGCAAATGAATACTTTGGAAGGGACTGCATAAGGAAAGATGAACTGTAATTACAATATATCAAAGACAGTCATAAAAATTGAATTTAGAATTATTTGTATGTATCTTCCCCAGTTCTTTTAAACTGATTACAATTGTTACAATGATGTAGTGCATCCAGGAAAAAGGCTTTTTTTTAAAAACTCACAGAGACAAGCATGAACAAGTGAGCTATAATAACCTCTGAAAAATGTTAGATTCTTAAAATTAGGAATTCATATCCAGGTGCTCAGTTAAATACTTCCTGTGCCAAAAGCAGATGCCATTTAACTGAAATTCTTATCTTTGGTACTTCTGAGAGGAAAAAGAAAGAAAACAAGGAAGTCATGTACATATTCGGGATCACATTGGGCCTCTCTTAGAGGTCCATTCAGAAAACATTGCACCTGCAAAGAAACTGTAGTTATTACGGTCATTATCAGTGAAATATTGAGCTTCTTTAAATATTCTACTAAATATTGGGCTCTTTAAAAATACATAGTTCTTCAATCTTACATCTTGAATTCATACATTTATATCCAGTTTGTTTATATATCCATTTATATCCTGTTATGTAGAGGCATAAGAGCAGTAGGACTTGTGTCATTAGTAAAGATCACAGTTATTTAAACAAACATGTTCTTTGAGCTAAAAGTTTGATAGTGTAAGGATAGAAGTACTATGACATTGCCTGCAGAAATCAGTTGCATAAACATATTGGGTAAATTTTAATTCAAAGACCCAATTGATTCTGGTCCATTCTCCAAGCTGGGACATGTTCCTTACAACTTAGACTTGAAAATGAAATCTGGGAAATTAAAATCTACTGATGCCAATTACCACCTCCTACTGCTTTCTTCCTTTCAAAGGTTTACACACAGAAAAGTACACATTTTCTTGTTCCAATTCGCCGAGTTTGTTGACTGCTTTCCCTCATCAAAACTCATTCCTCTTGACTACAATTTCAGTATTAACTGCTATCTAATATCTGGCAGCTTTCTAGATTTCTTGCAATTAGTAAAGACCAAGTAAGAAAAAGTGAGATTTCTCAAATGGCAAAACTCACAGTCTTCTCAAATCAAGTATTTCAAAACCAACATTTTCACTTGTCCTTCTGTCGGCTTCTCATTAACTCTGAGCCCTGTGCTGCTATTGTTGTTGATAATGATTTATTATGCATGCTGAAACATAAATGTTTCCAGCTTTTTAGAAGCAGTTTAAAGAAACATATTCCTGTCTCAAGCTCATAGAACCTGCTGTCCTTTATTCCCTTCAAGTAATACGTTCTTTGGCCCATTCTAGTTATTTGGGTAAAGTAGCAGCCAAAATCAAGATATTCAAAGATATTTAATTTAGTTTTTCAAAGACAGCTACCTGTGGGTACGGTGATGTCCTGGATTTTGACTTTGTGCTCGAGAGGCGAGATTTGCTTCCCTTTCTATTATCCGTAATGGTCGGAGCTGAATTTGCATATGAGAACGCCGGCTTGGTAGCAGTGACCTGATCCAGGGAGAGCTGTAGTCCTTTATATTCTGTGTCCCTATATGAAAGGCAAAAGTGAAAAACAAACTCACTTCATGTCTTGATGGGAAACATTGCTTTCTTCTTAGTGGGGGGTGAAAATGGAAGATATTTTTAAGAAAAAAGAATAAAAACCATCCAGGGCACGCCAGTATATCGCCCTAATACACTTATGGACTATAGCTTACTAAGCAATAGCAGTATCTTTACACTGAAAATATGATTGCTTTTTGCATCCAGCTGTTATCATCCTGATCTGCTTTCTTCAGTAATAAAAAGCAATGGGATGGATATTTCTGAGATTTGTATTACAGTTCTACATTGGTCACATAGCTAAGCAGTAAATAGGATACATTTTCCTCACAACTCTTTTAACCATATGACTACAAACTTTCCATGTGTGCATTATGTGTGTTTGTGTGTGTTCGCATGTGTGTATGTGGGATACACATAACAGCTTAGACAGATGACTAAATAAATTGAACAAAATAATTTTTAATGGGAAACACTTGATCTCTAAGGTTGTATTTTTCATTGCTTAAGAAGTTTCAGGCAATTGTGTAAATTTTGTTGGGTTTTTTTTTCTTCTATGGGTCTTATGAGTGTTTATTCACCCATTCTTAGTTTCTTGTACCAGTTTACCAGTCAGGGAAAACAGCTTAATAAATATAAATCTTGTGATTTAAATAGCCTGTCCCTCACCCACAAATTAATAGAGATTTTCTATGGGGAGCTATATATAATGACAGTTTTTGAAGTTTGGCATTAGTTTCTTCAAACTAATGAATACATAAAAGTAAGGAAAACTGGCATTGTTCACAATGTCTTACTAAGCATAATGAGGGCATATGCATTGGACTGCACTCCTCTGCACACATCTGCATGTCTGCTGATACCCGGGGGAGTAACAAATGAGCTCTCCAGCTTTCATGTAGTCATACGGAACCTATTCTGACAATGATTTATTAAAAGAGAGCAAAGCAAGAGCTTCTTCCTGACCTACCTACCTGGAGGAAAAGAGGAAGGGTTCATTTTTTTTCCTTTGTATTAGCAGCAGAGAAATAAGGGATAAGGGAAGAAAAATGCTTCTCTTAAGCAGTCAGGGAGGCAACATATTCATTCACACATTATCCTACACCCCACCCAAACCTAAAGATTAAATATAAATATAAATGAATTATAGTTAAAATAAATTCTTTTCCTAGCTTTAGCAACAATATCTTGTTCTATAATCACACAAATATTGATGTGCAAGCCATAAGAGTCTAACTTTTTTAGAAAGAAACTGCATCACAGCCTAAGCATATTACAGCTTAGTAGACTGATATGATTTCATATGAAAGTCAGGAGTAGAAGAATAAACATGCTAAGTCACTGAAAAAAGTGAAATAAGATGAACCATTGAGCAACTACTGATAAACTTGCATAACCAACAGATTAATTCATCACAGTTCCACAATTTTTTTTTCTTCTGATAAAAGAAGAGGTTTAGGTTTTTGACAATGCAGACAATGTATATATGTCTGTGTATATAGAACACATGAAAGTAAATCCCTAACATTAGAACTGCACTGACTGTGCTGTTTCCAGTCCACAGCAGACAGAGATTTGTCAAGTATAAATAGTGCTTTGTAATGCAGAATTAGTTCTTTAGGTAAGTTCTTGGGGTAGTTCTAGTGAGGTAGTTCTTGAGGTAATTTCTTCAAATTTTGGCTTTAATAGAGATAGGTCCCTGCAAGAATACCTGTATTTCAAATATCCTGTCTTCAGTGAAAGCGTCTGAGTGTGGGGATTTGCTTTGCTCTCTTTGGAAGCTATGGTTCATCCACGTATTTTGAAAGCATTAATTTTTCCCATGGTTACCCTCAAAATTGTCATCCAGACACCTTGACTTGACATGCAAATCATCTGTCTCCATGACTGATTCCTAGGAAATTATCTCCATGTTATATGAAACACAAGTGATGTCAAAGTCTTAATAACTGCTACAATGCATGAGATTCTATCAATAGCCCTGAAAAAAACTATTAGTCTCATCCTGATATACACACTCCTCCTGACTAATTATAAGAAGAGGAAGGGTCTTGTGTTCTCAGTGTCAGATGCAGAAAATATTACCACCAGAAACTAAAAATAATCAAAACTAGGTAGGTACATTTTCAGAGCTTTAGGGGGTTGTATTTTGGTTTTGAGCCTACCAACCCTTTTACCTTTGGTTTTGCTGAAGAACCCACAGCTCTGTGCTCCTGCCATTAACTCCCCATCTCTGTTTTTTTCCACCCTCTAAACATCTGCTGCTGTCTTGTGTCAGTGAAAGAGTTTTAAAACCCTGGGAGAAATGCTACCCTGGTATGCAGACCACACTGTGATTCCAACACTGCCTGTCTGCTGTTATATGTGTAAGGGCCAACCATTCAAGAATATAGAGACTACTCTCTACAATGTTTCTAGGTTGTGGGAACCAGAAAAAAAACCCCAACAAAAGAGTCAAACCAGACTTACCAAAACCTTGCATGCCATTCTGTGTTACTTTTCTACATCCTTTGTATTGTCATGGTGAGGGCTCGCCCTCCCAGAACACCACACCTTACAATAAACAACACAAGCTTGTATTTGCAGCCAGTCACTTAAACTGGAACTTCATCCAAAAAATGATAGTAAAAAACTACCTGAAGTTCTTGCTGCCAGATGCAAAGTTTTCCCTTAGAAAAAGAAGACTCCTGCTCCTGCTCTCTTTGCAGATGAAATACTGGACTTTTTTCATCACTGAGTTATGATTCAATACCATCTCAACCCTGTTCTAGTGGAGCTACCCTTCAGAACAACCCAGAGAGATACCAGAACACTATCAGCAGCTGCACGAAATAAGTACCAGAAGTTAAAAAAGAAAGAAAACATGGAGGAAGGGTCCAATGGCCTCAATATCAGATGCAAAAGATGTTCCACTAAGAAATGAAAACATTTTTGAGTATATCCATATGCATTGTGAGACAAAAGACTAGAGAAAGCAGGACTCCTAGTGATATACAAACTACAGATGGAAATTCCAACAGCTTCCTAGAGGAATTTATAAAACTTTCACCAACATGGAACTATAATCTCCACATTCTTATTCTCAGACTCCTGAATCCTCTATTACACAGTCACAGCCACACACTAGTACAGCATCTTGTGTTCTATGCGTAATTAAAAAAAAGGTGGTGGATACAAGCCTCTTCCTCCAAGGTCCTCACCTTCAGGGTCCCACAGGGATCCATACAATCTACATCTATCTACATGAGACTGCTGAGAGAGAGTGATATGGCATGTGTTCAATTGCTAACAGTATGTTGCTGACAATCTACTATTTATCTCATTTTCTGATGCAACTATCATCACTATAAAACATCAGAATAACTACAGGAAATTAGCTCTTAAATGAAGAACAGATGGATCAAACTGAATCCAGACAAGACCAAAGTGATGCTTCTTTGCAAGGGGAAACACATTGAAGACCTCCACCTTTTCATGATGGGAAACAGCAATTCTTTCCCATCCAAAAAGTTGGATGGAAATTCTAGGTCCTCTTTGACTCTTCAGAGGACATGAATGCATATGCTTTTGGTAGCACGTGGTTCAAACATTGTATTATTTTTCCTCTATCTTGTCGTTCCTCCCCATATGAGAATCTGGCTGGTATGGTCAATGTATCAGGCACCTATAGACTGGATTGCCAGGCTTCACTGTAAACAAATTCAGAAGGCAAAGCATAAAATCTCCTTGCTACAATATGCTGCTTCCCATTGTCTTCTCAGATCTAACTCCCAGAAGCATTTCCACTCTATGCCATGCCTCTGGCCCTTTCAGTGCTGTTTATAAAGCTTGAACCTGATTTTGAAAGTATTTATAGGTATACGACATGTACACCATGGAAAACTGAGGATCAAAAACTGCACCAACTGCATTTCTCTGCAATGAAGCATCTGAAAGCTGAGTACAAAACATTCTTCACTAAAGACATCTAGCTACAGCAAACTGCAAAGATGGTGAAGGACAAGGGATGAAGGAGCAGAATGTTTGGAAGAGGAAGCCAATCTGTTTGTACATGACTTGAATGCCAAGTGAATCTCCAACACATGTGAAATCTCAAAATTCAGCTTTAGAACTTTTTCCCTACTACTATGGCCAAAATGTACTATCTGAAAAAGGTAGCAATAGTCTAGCTAATCAAAGTTTGAGTAAAAGATAATGAATCACTAGCAAACAGACTCAAAAAAAAAAGCCAGTAAGGGAGTATCAGAGGACCACAAAACCTGAATTCTCAGCAAACAGGAGAGTTTGCACAAATACAGTGACTAAGCATGTGGTTAGAGCTCACCATCAAAATGAAGAGAAAATGAAAGGGTTTATTTAATGTGGGCTTTTTGAAGGAAAAAATATGAGGAAAGGGTGAGTCAGCATGACAGAAATAATGTTGGGAAGACAGAGGTCCAGAATGGCTCACAACAAACTAAAACTACAGACAAGCTGGGCTTTCATTGTAATTGTGTTTCTTCAGTTAATATGAAGATGTTTGGAACTACTATAGCTCACCATGGAAGTGAGACCAGACACTAGCATTAGACAGCTAAAGGCACAAATAGTTTTCAAGATATTAATACTCCCTACTTAAATACAGTGTTGGCTATGGAACAGAAGAGAACTTAAGCCCTGAAAAATGCTCTCAAACAGAAAGAGCAGATAAATAGGATGTATCCAGAAGAAGTGAAAGCATGACACTCATTAGTAAATAATAAATAACCAGATTCATCCAAAAGTATTTAAGAAGGGCAACCAGACTGAAGAATACAGATCTCATATATCCAGAGCTATAAGCAGCATAACCTTCAAAATAAGTAGAAAATCTTCAGAAAATAAGAGAAAATGTTCAATTCAATGAAAAATCTGCAAAACTGTGAGGAAAAGCATCTTTTTACATTAATAACACTACATGCCAGAAAGGTACACATACAGTAACTGAGAATATACAGATAACCAACAAAGAAGTAGACATTTACTGTGCATTTAATTTCTTCAAAAGACACTGAATTTAGATACCTTCAAGGAAATTCAGCATAAATTTCATATAACTCATATATGGTGTTATAGCACTGGATGAAAAGGTGCGATGGGAGCATCAAGACCTGACAAACACTGGACAACCTACATCCACATGATTCCTTACACGTATTAAATGACTCATGAAGTACAAGTTGAGAGTAAAAGCATTATGTGATCTTAGTGCAGCAGATTCTAACATCATTGATACAATCATTCACCTGACTGAAGCAAAGCAGAAAATACTGTTCATGACAATGAAAAAGGTTTAATTACAATTGGTTGCACTATTCTTTCTATTGAATACAGGATAAATGTTCTTAATTTCCTCTAGTTTTACTTGAAAAATCTATGGATAGGGTCATACACACTCTTCATTTCTTTTAGTTAAAAATTAGAAAAATTGTATTTGTCAGATGTTCTGCCAGTTTTGCAATAAAAACTGTGAGATTAACTAGAGGTGCTAATGTCATTAATGTTCAGTCTGTTTTTCTGAGTTACTGCAGTTTGGCTAAAATCAGACATGAAGGTGGTAAAAATCAGGCACTTTCTCATGAATGTCAGACCACAATACTGCAATACATCACTCTTCTACTTTTACACATTGCCTGTGACTTTTAACATTTCCACACTCCAGCTCATGCAATGCTAACAGAGCATTCACTATTCAGCAGATGAGTGAAAAGAGAACAGATTCTGGTTGTTTGTCATCTTCATGGCTTCCTAAATCAGCAGATGGTACAACAAAACAGACAATTTCCTCATCTGCCATGTCCTCGGTTCATGTACAATGTGTCTCAGAAATGTTTACAAAGGCCTCGGTCTGCTCACACGATTTGTGAGGAGGAGCATATGCAATCCCTTTAGGGATTTATCCTGTCAGAATAAGGTTTCATTGAGGTTGTACAGGAAGCCAAATTTCAGGACAAAGTAAGGAAAAAGCTACTGAAGTTCACTGCTTGTCATGAAATTAAGCTGACGTTCAGTTGTGAAACCTCAAAGTTATTCCTCCCCTCAGTGGTTCCATCAGTAATAGGGATAATGTTAGCAAATCTCCTTTCTAAAACTTCTTGAGTGAATAGTCCCATATAGGCCAGACCTACTGCTCACCACAGTAATTGGAAAAACTCTCCAGAAATCTTTCAAGTGGTTGCTTATTATTAGTACACCTAATGTCTACTCAGAGAAGTATGAGTTCTGTGTATCAGATCCCTTCATGAATTTCCAGGCACCCATTTATCTCCATAAATAGCACAAACAACAGTGGCTGTTTACATCTTGTTGAGTCAAAGTTTACAACTTGTCCAGCCATGAGATTCACTTACACGATATCCTATTTCCATATTTGCTTTTAAAGAAAAAGCAATCCAACCCAGGAAGTCTAATTAAATTATTTTATACATTCAGAAAAACTGAAGCACAAATTATACTGTATGGGTCACTTAACACAAATGTCTGAGGATTTTCTCTAGACAACTACTGTGAGAGAAATTTTATGTATATTCAATGATTGCTTTCTCATCTCATAATGCACTCATCTAACTGCCAGTTGAAGTTATATAAAACATCCTGGCCTCTAGACAATCATGATGGGGCAGATTTTTCAGCAGTCTGAAGGTAGAGTTTGTCATTCTAAACTACATGCCTCACCATCTTTGGCTCCAAAAAGGAGACCCGTATTTGCCTTTATTTACTAGTCTATTAAATCAGTGTCACCCCAGTGCATCAGCAAGTGCAATTAGGCAGCACATCTTTAGGAATTAGAGTCACATAAATCTAAGTTTTCTCATATGCCTGTAGAGTTATTCCCATTTTACAGAAGGCCAGACTGATGACAACACTGCAACATTGCAACAGACTGCTCTTATACAGACTAGATTTTCATATCTCAGAATTATTAATATTCTTATGTGCTAAAAAAATATACCTTGAATACCAATGACACCCACCAGACACTGATCCAATAGCCAAATTATCTGGATCAATTCTCAACCCTCTCACAGGCTACTGGTGCTGCACTGGATGAATTACATGTCCTGGAACTTCAGCACTTGGCACTTCCCTGAGTTTACCATCAAGGCTGCCAAGGGAACTTCTTGTTTTGATAGAGTCACATTTAGCCCAGCACTGATTGCTTTTGAGAATCCTTACCTTAACTTTGCTGAATATTAGCTCTGAAGATGAAGATAACAACATGCTACTGTAACTAACACAGATTTGATAATGTATCTTTTTCTGTCTCACCTGTTAGATTTAATCTTTTTGTTGGAAGGAACAAGCTCCTTCTATCAATGCACAATAGCTAACATTACTAAGCTAACTCTCAGCTTCAGCCCCTGGCTGCTCCTCACCACAGATAACAGAAAATACATTTCCCAAGAGTACCCATGTCACTATTGGTGCAAAACATTCTTTTATTATTTCAGAATCTCCATGTATGCAATGTAAATGTTTTTAACTATGCCTTATACCATTTATCCTTGATTAAATCTCTTCTAGATAGTTAATCATTAATGATTTCTTTACAGTTGCTGTGCAAACAGCTCATTCATGCCTATGACATATCGCATTTCACAGACGTGTTCTTTAATTGGATTAATTTATTTCTAATCTACTGAAGTCCTCACTATAGTAATGCTTGACTAAATAGACATAAAACTCATATTTAAACTGCTAAAATAAATTTGATATGTATTCTATGCATGAAAATATTTGACTGAATACATGTAATACCATTGTTATTGTGCACCTAACTAAGCAGAAATTATTGGAAATAGCATATTAGATGTATGATATGCTTGTGAGGAGGGATTTCAGAGGGTGCTGATGATTTTTTGGCAGAGATTATACATTAAGAGTTTTCAAATGCTAATAATTTCTACATCCCGTTAAGGGATGTAATAAGAAGGACCAGTAGGAGCTCCTCTTGATTTTCATGAAGGTTGTTGGATGTTGTCATTTTCAATCCAAGGACTTTTTTAGAGGTAAGTGCTTCATACCAGTCCTGTCCCCTCCTGGCAAGGGAGACAGCATAAAATGTTTTTTGAAGATTGACTGCTCTATGTTTTGTAACACTAACTGAAGAGCTGGCACAGAAGTGGATACAAGTCCTATATCTGGGTGTTTAGCAGCCACAAAATACAATTATGTAGCTATAGACTAGGAGTTATTAGGGGCATATATAACATTAAGCCCTAACTATAGGGCTTAAGTATGGTTAGAAAACTCCACGTTTAGATTTTTCTTTCTAAAACTGGTAATTTTGTTGAAGAATCCTCTGATCTATATGATTCATCACATAAACTGTGTGGGAGTTTCATTAAAAAAAAAGCATCACATTGCAGAGAGGTCACTGATATAACACAGGCTGTCCTGTGTGTAAGAAAATGCGCATCATGGCATAATTATACCGTACATAAACCCCTCATGCACTGACATTTCAAACACTGTATGCTCTGACCATCTTATCTGAAAACTTGAAAAAGCACAGAATGGGAAAGAAAGTATGATGATGGGCTTGGAACAGCCTTTCTATGAGAAAAAAATTAAGGACTCTCCTCAGGTTGAAAAAGAGGTGACTGGGAGAACAAAATAAGATCAGTAAATTGTGAGTGGCAAAGAGAAGGAAGACATGAGTAGGAAGCAGTTTTTCACTTCTTTTCCTAAGGCAAGAATTATGGGCTATGAAATGAATGAAGAAAAAGGAGGCTTTTATTACCCCATTTACTTAACCTTGGCAAAAGCCAACATGGTGTCAAAAAGCAAACCAGTGAATTTATGGCGGGAAAAACCCACAAAACATTGACAACTAATACATTCAAAGATCTCATATGTTTCTTGAAAGACATTTGAATTTCTTGGAGACTGGGAGAAAGTGCTAGGGAAACATGGATACATGGACTGCATGTTTGTCCTATTTTTAATCTCTTTCCAAAGTATTTCCCATGGTCACTATCAAGATGTGTCTGATTCCGTGTCACTGTTCTTATGTTACACTCTATACCACACTAGTTAAGCAGTTTCATACCCCAGTTCCTCTGAAACTGTGAAGAGAGGTCCTGAAAATTTGCTATCATTACTTTTAATAATTTATTCTAAAACTTTGTGATGTTTCAGGTTTTCTAAACTCCTCTGTGTTCCCCATAATTAAAGCTTTTGTTGTGACAACTTTCCTAAGATCCTAAGGTGAACACTTAAAAAATTAGCTAGCTTTTCTGTGATGACATTCTGGATAAGCTTCTGTGATCTGGGAATAAATTATCTGAGGGAAAAAAAAAATGAGCTTTAAAAATTATTTTCTGTTCACTCTATTTATTCCTCTTTGGGAAATTTTCTATCTGCATGCAGCATAATGAACTTCCCCATCATTCCACACTGCTTTTTGTGATCAGCTACGCCCCATAGTGAAGAGGCCTGTTGAGTGCAAAAGGATTCATGAACTCCATCTGGTAGGGTGTCCCATTTACAATAGATCCCTTCCTCTTCCATCAGATTAGTCCTTGCTTGTTGTTAGACTCTCACCTTCCTCAGGAGGACCAGCATTTTTCTACAATAAAAATCTTTCTGCTTCACTAGTCCAGAGCTCCTCAGGTTTGACCGAGGGAGGGCACTTTGCCTCTGACGGCTGTCTCTTGCCATCAAGAAAAAAAATGTGCTATAATACTTAATAAATACTTTTCAACTGGAAACTACTTTTCACCCTTCTTTTGCTAAAATTTTAAGATAAGTAAGGGGAGGAAGACAGGCAAGGATTTGCATTGGAATTTTGGCTTTTGGGGAGAATTTTTTTTTGTGGTTTTTTTTTTTTTTCAAATTAAAACCTGTTTTCTCATTTCATTTTTTGGACCAGAGTCAGACCATTTTTAAACTCCTTCCTATCCACAGCCAAATCTCTACTGGAGCCAGATGCCACACACATTATTTGCCACTTGGGTCTAAGTCTCTGCTCTTATTGGACTCAGCTTGGTCATCCAGCTTGGATAGACATACAGTGCAGACTTTTATGCTGATTAAACAGGAGGCAAATAACAAGAAAATATAATGAGGTTATAATGTAATGCATAAGTCTCCATTTTATTTGATAATTTCCTAATAATCACATGCATAAGTCTCCATTTTACTTGATAATTTCCTAATAATCACTGAGCCTATCTCCTCAAAGTCTTCATAATACATGGTTATATTTGTTAAGTGGGTCCATTAAACATTTAAATTTGTATTGGATAACCTGTTTGACTCCCTAGACTCTCTGGACCACAGAATAAGTTAAACCATCATCTCTTGCTCTAGTGCTGTTACCCCACATTTTCTAGGAAATTCAGAAGACTTTTTTAGTGGCAATTATTGCTTTTTGACAATTATAACAAAAACTCTACATTAACATGTGCAGTTCAAGAAATGCATGCCCATGTAAAAATCCAGCTTATCTAAGTCTCCAGTGGGTTGAGTGTTTATGGGTAGTCAAATACTTCATAGGAAGATCTAAAATTTCTCAAAAATAAATTAAAATAATTTAATAAAACACAATAATATCTACCTATGGTCCTCTTTAGAAATCTTAATCTGCCTAGTACCTTGTCCTCTTGGTCATAGCTTTGACTGGAGCAGCCAGGGCCTTAGTTGGCTTTAGCCATTCTGTTGTCACTGTTCCACATGCATATTCATCAAGGGTTTTGGGATGCTTAGGACTGTCTCTGACTTAGCAGAGACACTCTTATTGTTCCCATAATACTGTCCACAGCAGCATTCATGCAGATCAACTCCACTGCCAACCTACAACCATCCTCCAACCAACACTACAGCCAATCTGCAGCTGAAGGAACTGAACCCTTGATTTTGTTAGTGCAGAGCACAGCACACAGCATTGTATGAGATTTGCTGTGCCTGTGATGGCCACTGCTGTAGCCCACATAGAGTGACTCAGGAGTGTCACACTGTGCAAACAGTGCTGTGCACCTTCTCTCCTTCTGCTTTCCTGAACCAGATAGCGCCATGGAAGCCCCATTTGCATGCTCTCATGTTACACCATTGTAGTCACAGTGAGAGGCAGTTTTCTTTGGTGTGAAGCCACGTCCATACACCCGCTGCTGTTTTTCACAGACCAGAGAGCTGATTATCTTTCTGATTATCACAGACTAAAGAGGCTGATTATCTTTTGAAAGATAACTGTTTAACTATCCTGCCAGAAGCTTAGGATCAACAGAATTATTTTGCAGCCCAACACCATTCAGAAGTTTGGCTGCAAAGGGGAGGATGCTATCAGGTTATTTATCCCCAAATCCAGTGATTCTGTGAGCAAATACTCCACTGCGATAGGCTCACAAAGCAGTCATTAAAGGTTATTATTTTGTTCTGTGTGCAAAACAATCTTTGGAAACAGCAAGAGAAAAATAGCATGCAATGCCTTTGGATGGATTTCAGCAATCCACAGCCTAAGTCAGAGAGTTTTCTACAGCAGCAGCCCAGGCTACCAGCTGCCAAACATAGCACAGAGACAAGCAAAGCTACAGGCTACTTGGGAACAGTGAGCCTTCAGGGCATGTTCTCTTCGTCCCTGACACCACACATGTAAGAGCATTGAATGCTGGATGGTTTTAAAGGTCTTCACTCTAGGTTATGTCAAAATATCTGCACAATGCTATGGGTATAGCCAGACTTTGGCTAGCCAGGCATTTGAGTTTCCATAGCTGCACTGAAGCTTCTGCAGATAATAGCTGTTATTTTCAACATTGCTGTCCCCAAGATTTATACACAGTGGTTTGTAGCTGAAAAACTACGGCTGTTCTCTATTAGGCCCCAATTCAACACAGTAACAAAATGCACCCTTCAAGCCATCTCTACTTGGCAAAGCCAAGGAATATTCTTATTTCCACTCATGTGCCTAAGGGGCTTTTTATTTCAGAACTGAATTCACCAGGATATAATCGTGCACTGAAAGTTATGTCTAAGAACTTTTAAAGCCTGACATGTGCTCAAGTGCTTTAGTAAATCAGGACTTCTGCAATTTAATTGCACTAAGTGGATGATAACAAAAGACAACAACAGGAATAAATCATCTAACTGTGTTAAAGATCATGAGATTGACTCCAGACTCCAGCCATCCCAAGCCTTCCGAAGGGTCAGACGCTGTACCCTTGTTCACACAGAGCAGTGCCTGCCTCCATAAATAGTGTCATCAAAGTGAAAGGGGCTGCCTCTGAAGTAACCCACTGAGTACGAACATATGTGCTGGAGCCTGGCCCACACTGTAAAGTACAAAAGAGAGGTGAGGGAAGGAGAATTAGATTTCAAACAGATACTTGCCACTGTTGAACGGACAAAGGAGATTTATTTGTTAACACTTAATTTAGGCTGTGTCAAAATGCCACATTTGTGTACGAATTAAAACCTAGCAAGAACAACATAATGTAGTGGGAAGATTTTGCCTCAAAGTTTAGTAACTTATCACACCTGTTGCACCTCATGATAATTAACTTGAAGCAACATAGAAATGGCAGCAGTGCTAAGATGCAGCACAGAGTAACAAGAGCAAACATGCAACAGATTAAGGAAACAGAAGCAGAGCTAGTAAAATTGTAAGCCTACTTAAGGAACATACTGCTGTTGTTATGAGAGCAGGAGCCAGTTCTGCATCCGGTTTTATGCAGAGTATTAAGAGGGTGGGAGCATGGAGGGGAATCCTTTGATAGCAGTGGACTGCTAGGCATGTCTCTCCTGCACATCCACAAACACAGTCCACAGACAAGCTACAAATGTGGTGTAGTAAAACCAGCAGACACTCCTCCAGCTGCTTCTTCAGCTCTCTGGACTATCACAGAACAGTGAATATAACCCTTAACTCCATGGTTCACTATCTTCACTGCTCTGCCACATAGAAGGACCACTGAGACACCCCCAAAAAGCACTGCAGCACCCAGCTGCTGGCGTGATGTTCACAAGCCACATTTGTGCCATTCAGACTGCAGAAGAGCAGAGTTAGGATAAAGTGTGAACAACCTCTCTAGCAAGAACAGCTGTGCCACAGTGTACAGTCCAATGCTTCCATGTAAAGTAAAATCTGTGGCAGTTTACCTTAAACCATAAACCATGGCATTTTAGGAAAAAGAGTCCCTGGAGCAAGCCCTGTACCTTTCGTCAGTGGAGTGAGGCAGACAGCTGGAGATAGTAATTGTTTCAGCCATTGAATGTGTCTCAGCCCCAGACAAACATTTTACAAGATCTGTAACTCAGTACTTGGGAGGAGGGTATTTCCAAAGGCCTGGAGCAGCCCACACTGAATGGGGAAATGATGAAGTGGAAAGCATTTGAAGTCATTCTTCTTCCTTGGAATAAAGACACATTTTGCAACCTTGGATTTCATGCCATGTGAGACTCTCAGCATGCATGCGTTTAAACTAACAACTGCGGGGATTTTTTCCATAGGTCTGAGCTCCAATCCTTTAATCCTTACTCTAGCAAATAAAACTCTTCATATGAACGGTGACTCTCGGCTCTGGCCCACACTTTTAGTGCCTTGGCCATTACAGTCACCTGGTTTAAATACAAGCATAGAAATTTGGAGTGAATTAAACAAATGGTAGCTGAGAAAGCCCCTACATGAACAAAGAAGAACTGCAGAAATGTATTGTGGACACCTGGAAAAGCCTGTCTCCTATTTGCAAGAAATATATAAACAATGTTCCAGGGAGACAAGTCTGTAATAAAAACTAATGGTGAACAAACAGAATACTGCTCTGAGTAGTTCAAGAGGAGTCCTTTTATTTTTTTTTTTCCTTTGAGACATATGCTCCCCAAACATTTTGATTTATTAAAACAATTTGTCTATGTTTTTTCATTGCCATTCAAATAATGAGAATGATGGTAGGCTTTCCAGTCTTAGGAAAAGCACATTGCAGGTTAAACAGAAAAAGCAGGACCCAGCTCTGTGCACTACTAGGCAAGTGGCAAAAGTTCCCATTAATACAGACAAATACAAAGGAAAAGCAGCAGGTCAAATTTGTTGCTACTCTTTACAACTATTTCAGAAAGAACCTCGAATATAATCCAGGTGAAGTCACTAAGCCATACCTCCAGTATTTAAGCATGACTAAGCTTACTCATGCAACTGATAACACTAATAATATGAGGAAGGGTAACTTTCCCAGGGTATTCTCTGTCCTACCTACTCCATCACCCACTCGAGAGGTACAAGAGAACAAGTGTCTCCCTATGACTGAGGAAACAACTCTGTGGCAGTTCCAAATGGGTCAGTTTGAGAGAAACGTTCAACAAGGGAAGGCCCACACTGTGGGTGTGGAAATACAGTTTCTGGATTCTCCCATTGACTAGGAAGAGACAGAGGTGAGACCTGATATACCAGAGACACCACAAAAAGAGGATTTCTATGAAAAATCATGAAAATATATAACTTCAACTGTCCAAAAATACAGGGAAAACTTTTTCACAAAATTCCCTAAAGCCCACTTAATATGCCAGGAAGGACATATGCCAGACATTTTTGAAGTCTGAGCCATCACACATAAAGATAGCACCTTTCTTATACCATCATTTCAAAGCTGGTAGTACACAAAGCTATGAATAGTATTAATAACAACTTAAAGATTAACTGTGTAGACACAATTAATGGTTAATTTATTCTAAATTGTATTTATCACATTGTTTGGTGAAACATTTGTTAATAAGACAGTTATTTGTGAAATAATTGTTCAAATAAATTGCATTCAATTTGTGTTTCTAATCAGCCAGTTACACAATGTAACATGAAGAGGTCAACCGGAACTATATCAAATACATGATGTATCATTAGTACAGAGATTAGTCACAATTATGTACCTAATCCATGTTATCTGTATATGACACCACCATTGCTGTTCTTTTAAATGCTAAAGGACAACAAAATATATGTAGGAAAGCTTCTCTAGCTTTCTCTGGGGACAAATTATTATAATATTTGCTCATGCTCAGAAAGTCAAAGGATTTGGACTTTGCATTAGCCATTTGTTTAAAGAAAGGTTGTTTGCAATCTAAATATAAACTTAACTTCAGCACTTTCCATGTCTATTCATTGACTCATACTTGAGTCCATTTATGTGATAAACATGCACAGCTAATAATCAATGATATGGTGGCTGTGTGTACAGAACAAATAAGAGAAGAAACAAATATTCCATGTCTGTACTCACATATCCAAAACAGAATATAATGATGATCAAATATATGTGCTTTAAGGAAGAGTCCTTAAAGGTCATTTATATTAACTTTTTATACAATTCTATTAGACAAAAAAATCACCTCCCATTGCCACCATGCCTATTTATTTCAGCATATATACTTACTGCAAGCATTTGTTCTCAAACCTAGCATTCATGTTCTCAAAACTTGAGATAAATGGAAGATTAAAATCACCTCTTTTTAATTTTCTTAACTGGGATATGCGTGGGCCTTCTTTTCACAAAATCTTTCTCATCTTTTTTCTTTTTCCTCATCACTCTTACCCAGGGGAGCTGGGTATATAGCACTCAGTATCTGCTCTTTTCCAAAACAGAGAACGCAGATTCCTCTCAATAGTGAGGAAAAAGTTCCTTATCCCATGACCAAGCAAAACAAAAAAAAAAAAACAAACCTGGGGTTTTACCTAATTGAAGAATTACCATGTGAGAGGTCCAGGGACTTAGCAGGCCAAAAACTTGCACTGCATCTTCCAAAACTTATGACTCCTTCTGTGATTTGCCCTCCAAAAAGACCAAAATTTCCTATATTCAAATGATTTTTCAGCAGCAGCCATCTCACCTTTCAAGTTCTACCCTGCAACCCCAAATGTGTGGGATTGCGAATCTGTTATTTCAAAACTCAAAAGCACTAATTTGCACCTCTTTTGTTTTCTCCTCATCTTAAACATGAAAGACTATGTATGGAAAGGTTTGTATTTATCTTTTGGAAGCATGTTTTTCTCTGCTGGGTTTATAATACTACCTGGCTGCAATGGGTACACCCACTCCTGTCCCTCTGCCAAGACCTGCTGCCAGGTGGGAAAAGCACAGGAGGGCACACACAGACTGCTCATCTCAGACTCTCTTGATTTGCTGGAAAAATCCAATGTCATCCTTAAAGAACAACAGTTTCTATGAGATTCATACTGGCATAAAATATTTTAAACACTTGGAGATTTTGAGTGCTACAGGACCTCCATCCAGCCCTCCTGCAGTAGAGCCTACCTCATACCAGAGGAAAACCACAAGTCCCTGTAACCTCACATTTTCCTCTATATCTTCCCCACCTGCCTTCCTCATTTGAGTGATACTGCTGACTCTGAATAGCTCATTAAGACAATTAAGCCTGCTCTAGGTGGGAGTTCAGCATCCCCCTGGCCAACTCTGCCACCATCAGCCTACCCCTAACAGTTCCCTCCTCCTCAAGTTTTCCTCCTCCATCTGTTTCAGAGGCTGATTTCATCTCAGTTTTTTAAAACCAGATCTTTCTGTGCTTACAGTCACCTGGCAAATGGCAGGGCCTAGTCTTCACATATATTTTCTGAATGGCTGGCTAGCCCAAGAAGAATAAGGATGATGATGATGATAATAATAATCTAATTATTCAGTGGAAGTTACACCCATCTCTTGGAGGCAGGGCAGCAATTTCAGCAGTGGCAGTCCTGCTGCAGAAGTAGGCAGAACGCAATCTCTTCTGCAGAGCCCTAGTGAAGAGCCAACCAGGCTCAATGAGACCTTGAGGACCTGAGCACATCAAAATTAGATTTTTATGCAGTGGCAGTGTCTACATTGCAGCTGTCAGCAGCACACAGCAGTTGCTGCAGCCAGTGCTGAACCTCCCGACTTTCAGCATCCCTATTTTGGCCAGCCTGGCTCCCTCTCTGCCCTCCTGCCGTCCTACACACTCGAGGCAATTCAGCCAAGAGTGCAACGGGAGAGTTGGAGATTTACACCAAGGCATAAGAAGTTGCCCTGTGGTGTAATTTCATTCTCTAAGGGAAATCTTGAAAGCACAGCTATAGCCCTCCCACACGTCAATTCGGCTGCAAGCAGGTTCTGAAAATCCATATACATGCACCAAAGCATAAAGACTCTGCCTCCTCCGATAAATCAGCTGGAGAGGAGGGGTCACCCTGTTAGGGTACCGCTCCTGAGGGGGAAATCGTCCTCCCTGCGGGGCCGTTTTGGGAGGCGGGGAGGAGAGTGATGGGGCACTCCCAGTGCAGCTCCCGGACTAGAGGGGATTCCTGCCGGGACACGGAGCCGCGAATGCTCAGGGGCTGTCCGGACGCTTAGGGCCTGTCATGACATTTGGGGGCTGTCAGGGTACTCGGGGGCTGTCAGGACGCTCAGGGGCTGTCATGACATTCGGGGGCTGTCAGGGTACTCGGGGGCTGTCAGGACGCTCAGGGGATGTCCGGACGCTCAGGGGCCGTCAGGACACTCGGGGCCTGTCCGGACGCTCTGGGCCTGTCGGGACACTCGGGGCCTGTCCGGACGCTCGGGGCCTGTCGGGACACTCGGGGCCTGTCAGGATACTCAGGGGCTGTCAGGGTACTCGGGGCCTGTCCGGACGCTCAGGGCCTGTCCGGGGGCCGCCCCCGCGGGCGAAGGAATAGCGGGGCTGTGGAGATGCGGGCGGCCCGCGAGCAGCCAGGGGCTGACAGGACACCGGCACATGGTACAACCTGTCATGGTGCTGGGGCACAGCTCTGACGAGTTTGTCTGAGCCCCCACAGCGAACCAGGGCACTCCCGGCTTGCCGTGCCAGCCTGAAATTCCCGTGCCATGGCAAGCCAGGGACAGATCCTGCCAGATGCCCAGCTGTGCTTTCAGCAGGTCCGCTGGGGTGCTTCGTTTCGACTCGGATCATCTGAGGTAGAATTCCGTGATGATGTTCACGCTTTAGAGATTAAAGAAGAGGGAAACGACTGGTAATCTCAAATGATCATAGAAAACCGTAGTGTTTCTGGAGCTAAAACCACTCCAACATGCTAGCTGCCTTAGGGTTCCTTTTTTCATAGCATTACAACATTACAATGCACAAACTTCTGTCTTTGTTGCTCCCCGTTCACCCAAAGCAGGTGCTTGGACTTAACTGGAAAGCATAAACTGCAAAAAATACAGAGAGGGACTGGTATGGGGGAAATGGACATAAAAATGTGCAGAATAGTTAGAACAAAAGTGATAACATCTCTGCTGATACTCATCCTTACTGAGGAAATGACACCCCATATTAAATAGAGTAAAATAAATTTTCTTTAAAGGGAAATTGCAGTTTACTGACTATAGCAGGGTGCTTACCAAAATGTCTTTTTTCATGCAGGCGCAATGTCCCATCTTAGAGCACGAAGCCTGTTATCACATTACATAACAAAGGGATTATGCCCTAGAAAGTGCTGGTGCTGTGACCTGCAGCACCTTTCCCACTCCACCAGCAGCCCCTCCACACATGACCAGAGCCATGGTCGAGTCACTTCATTTTGGGAAGCACTCCTTAAACTGGGCTACCAAACCACTTGCCACCTGTGCACGCACCAAAGCCATGATGGCAAGATCACGATGCTGCCATCATTTCTTTTAGGAAAGGGGAAAGTTGTGCATCTCACGTGTTTCCAATATCTACATTTGTCTCCAGGGAGAGGAAAAAAAAAATAAAGCAGAATTGAGGAATATTCAGTCCCAAGGATCAACGAAGGACCACAGGCCCCACTGGTCCTATGATCCTAATGAAGCATCAGTGCTGCTGGCAACAGCTACTGCCGTGTCCAGAGGGGATAGTAATAACTACCATGAAAACACTTAAAAACAGTCCAGCCAAGCTCCCCTTCCTTCACTGGGCCTCTGTGTTTCAGTGCAAGCAGGATAGCTAGGGCACAACCCAGCCATTCCAAAATGCGGGGAGATGTATTGAAATATATGGTATCTCAGCACTTACTCTGATTTTTTTTTTCCTATTTAATTTTAATATTTTTTAAGTTCAACTGACCCTTCTGGTCACCAACTTTCTTTGTGGTTCACTGTAAGGATCGCTCTCCAAGAACAAAAAAGAAATCTCCAAGCTTTGATAGAGACTCTGGATGAAATTAAGAACTTCAAACCCCAGATTTTTGAAAAGAAAAACAGATGTCCTGTTTGTTGAGTATAAATAACTCCGTACGTGGAAGCCTTTTCTTTTACGCTGCATTAAATTTTATTTAATGCTGGGTGCATTTAAACTAAAAAAAAAAAAAAAAAAAAAAAAAAAGGGGGGGGCAGCAAAATATGTGGGTGACAAACCTCTAAATCTTTCCTCTCTCGAAAGAGAAAGAAACAGGCAGACGGGAAACCCTTCATCTCGATGAAAGCGCACAATGTGTTTCCTAGCAGACCTGGCGAGCCTGCCCTGGTCAGTGCGGCGGCGAGGGGAGGGAGGAGAGGAGGCGGCGGCAGTGAGGGAGGGAGGGAAGGAGGAAGGCAGGGAGGGAGGAGCGGCCCCGGCCGGGCAGAGCGGGGTGCGCCCGCAGGTGCCCTCCCGGTGCTCGGTCCCGGCCCCGCCGCAGGAGCGGCCCCGGGCTGACTTACGTGAGCACGTAGTTAACGCTGACGATGCAGTGCGGGCGGGAGGAGCGGCTGTTGTGCACGATGGTGGCGTAGCTCTGCACCCACACCCAGCCGCCGTGCTTGGCCAGGAAGCGGTAGTACTTGGTGGTCACTTGGCCCTTCACCAGCACTGCGGGGGCAAAGCGAGGAGAGCCTCAGCGTGGCTCCCGCCTGCGGTTTGATCAGCCCCGGGAGGAGGCGCGCCCTCCCCCCGGAGCCCTGTGGCCGACCAGAGGGGTTAGGAACCTCTCAGCGGTACATACGGACAAGGGTGGTGCAGCCCCCAGGCAGGGCTTATCTCAGTGCCTGAGATGGTTATCACAGGCTAATAGGGGAGATTGGTAGGGCCGGGGGGATTGTGTGTGTGTGGTCATCTATGGCAACTGAACCCCGCATACCCCCATCCTGAAGTATCATCATGGAGATTTTGTTCTATAAATCTGTCCTTGGGTTTTATCTCTTCTCGTTATGTTCTCTGTAAGGAAACTTACCGGAAATTGGTATCCTTTCTATTTATCTATCCGTGTATTAATGTCATTGTGATATCAAAATAGAATAAAGTACATCTCGCCGGATCAGGCTCACTACTGCAGTCGAAATTAGATATACAGATAAGGTTTGTGAGACTTGGTGGAAGTGAAATAAAAGTATTGATATTTCACTGCTATGGCTTTTTAGAGCAGGAAAAAAAGGGTTTTCCTAACACGAATTTGAAGAGACAATAGCGCCTGAGATTTGTGCAGGGCAGTTCTTGTCCTACAACCAAAAGAAAAGGATGGAAAATATCCTTTCATTCCCAATGCCCTCCGTTTGCCACCTGCGTCTAGAGTTCAGTCTCCATCTAACCTTGTTTCACTAAAACCCGAAGAAGATTTTGCTTATTCTGCCCTCCAGAGAGCTGGATTTTCACGTGCCGACCTAGAGGTAAATCCCAGCACCTGCAAAGTCCTTCTGCAAAGGGACAGGATGGGGGCGGGGTTTTAAACAAGAAGACCATCTCCTTACACAAGTGATGTGCACAACGCAGGTGAAAGGTGTCACAGCCATGGACGTGATGGTAAAGGGTCTTCTCTATCAGGTCCTGGGGCTCATAACCTGTTAGCTCAGCTACCCTGCAAGAGACATAAGCAGCAAATATAAGTGGGTGAGAGGAGAGGAGGCCTGGGGAAGAAGGGACGGGCTAGGGGAATAGATTTGGAAATAACCCAAGCTCTACCTGGAATCTAAGAATATGAGCTTCATGTCTAGGCTGGCCCGAAACATGAACATATTGCTGTGGAGCTTGATCTCCGTCACGGCGCTGGGCGGCAGCGAGTGGCCCACGGCGACCAAGCCAACGTTTTGGTAGCAGCCGTCGAAGGGGGACATATCCAGGCTGTACTGGCGGATCTTCAGGTACCCGCTGCAGTGAATCACCTGCCGGAGACACAGGAAAGCTTGGCAGCTATTCAGCAAGGGGGAAGGGCGTGCTGATCCCATGAGGAGGGCAGAGACAATTCCCCCCATCCCGGTGAGGTGCGGGTGCGGGACTCGCGGGAGCCGCTGACCCGCGTCTCTGCCCTGGCAAAGCGGCACCGTCTGGGAGTTTTCTACGGTTCTGTCGGGGTTGAATTTAATTTTTTTTCCCCCATAGTAGAGTTCAGCATCGATCTAAGGCCCATTAGAGCCAACAAGATTTTTTTTTTCACTGGCTTAAGTGGTTTTTGGCCCACCTCCTAACTGCGCTTTTATTGCTCTTCTGAAAAGGAGAGACGCGGAACTGCCAATCCAGTTACGACTTTGTAATGAAGAGTGTATGCGCGTGAGAAAGGGCTTACATGTGTGCATCTGTCACATGTGTAAGATGCCTCTGTTATATGGATGGAGCAGGCGCAATCCACCGCCAAAAAGCACCTTTGATTTAAGTATATCTCCTAAACGTATCCTTGCAGACAACTGCAGTCCACTTCTACTCTTACTTCTCTATTACTAAGATGTTTCTTCTTGGGGTTCAGCAGGTGTTCTTGGTCTATGGTATATCGTGACACGACATCTCCTTGGGTTATGGGTGGAACTACTTCCTCGGCGTTGTGTGGCTGACAAAGCAGCGAGGAGTTGAGAGACAGCGCAGGGCTCTCCTTACTGAGGAGCCCCGAGCAGAATCCTGTGAAGCACCTGGTCAAAACCCTTGACTGGGAGAGCTGCCTCTGCAGCTGACGGATTACCTGATTAAGAAATAAATTAACCAGGGCTCCGTTTTTATCACCTGAAAGCTGTCGCTGTGAACATCAGAGGTTGTGCGAGGTTCAGTTCAAACAGTAAAATAATAATTAAAAAAAAAAAAAAAGATAAAAAAAGCCCACAAACAAACACCAAGGGGAGATCGATTGCTTGGCTTTGGTGGTTTGTGCTCTTCAACCTGAAACTCTGAGAGAAATGGACCACATGAAAGAGCCCTGGGCTGGGAAAACCCCCGCGAGAAGAGGTCTCACTCCCTCTTCTCTCCCCATTTTCGCAGCCTTCCCGGCACAGGGACACGGGCAGGCTGGTGCAGGGGGACACGGGGAATCTGGCCGCGGGCACACACCTTGTAGCCACCGCAGGTGAGGCCCGCGTTCCTCTTGGCCAGGACGCACTTCATCCTCAGGAAAAAGGATCTCTCGATCTCGTACTCTGGGAAGGGGGAAAGGCAGAGGACGGGTGAGCCAGAGGCTCCGCGGGCTCTGCGCGGTTCCCTACGCGGCCGCGGGGGCGGGGGCTGTGGGCTTTACCCTGCACGAAGTGCGAGTGGTAAGGCTGGTGTGCCGTCAGCACCGCCGTCATCTCGTCGTGGTCGGCGGGGTGGATGTACTCGTAAATGCTGTTGCCGGTCAGCTCTACCTGTGAGAGAGGAGGAGGAGGAGTAGGGGGGCTCACGGCCGGTCCCGCGCACCCTCTCCTGTCAGTCGCGGGGGTGGTACAGGCAGCACAGGGGCCAGCAGGCCCCCCAGCGTACCTGCGACAAGCCCAGGTGCACCGAGGCAGTCTCCGAGATGTACATGATCTTGCCATCCGGAGCCACAACAAATATGAAACCGTCCAAAGTCTGCAGAAAAGGGTAGGGAATAGAAATAAATTAATAGATAGACCCATTATATACCTGAACCTCTGATTTATTTTAGCAAACAAGCATCGATGTTCAGGCTCTGATTATTCAAAAAGTTGGAAGGAAATGGGCAAATCTTAGACAAGGATCCCTCTAAAGCTCCTGGACCCCTGAGATACAACCCACTTCTCAGAGGGGTCGAGCTCAAAAGTAACGCCTTGAAAGGGCCTTGAAAGTATCTAAGAAGAGGTCCTGGCTATCTGGTTATTAACATGTGGGTCCCAGAAATCCCGAATTCTTCTATCCTATTTCAAATGTCACGGAGGTTTAGTACTTGCCTATTTTATAAGGAGAATTTAGGCGATCAAAGAGAATTTAAAACTCTCCACAGTGTAAAATAAGACAATTAGTCAGGTACATTTCAGCAGACACAGACGGGACTTCTGGGTTTAGCAAGAGCAGAATAGGCACTCCAAAGGCCACACGGTTCCACCAGAAATACGTGGTGATGGTCATCACTAATATTCTTTAGTATTTCAGAGCGCTGTGAGTTTTCAGATCCGTCCTCCCTGATTTGTGTCTCTGCTAATGTCGGTGCCCGCTGAGCCCTTCTGTCCCGGACAGCCGTCCCTAACCTGTCGCTAGAGCCTCTCCCTGCCACACCCCTCTGGGCTTCACAACATTGATGAGATGTGTCACCTTGTTAATAAACTGGGGAACAGTCGTGCCTGTGTCTCTGGCACCCTGCTACACACTGCAGATCCCTCTCTGTGGACGCAGTGTTAGATGATTCTGAGGCAAAGGACCCAGAGGGACCAAGCCACCAATAAAACACACGACACTGAATCACAGTGGTTCGCATTTCTGAAGTGGTTCCCCTCCTGCCTACCTTTCTATTAAACACTTGAACGGTTAAAAATTAGTCAAGGTGGCAATTGAAAGCTCAGAAGAGGGAATTATTTCTTTAATCATTAATACCATATGCCTGTCATTTCCAGACCAGTACCTGCAAAAGGTGGGATCCCAGTTCCCGTCCAACATTGTCCAGTGGGCTGGTTCGACTGGAGTGGCCCCAAGCTTCTCCAAGTCCTGTTATTTAAAAAAGAAAAACAAAACAGAAAAGTAAGGTCAGGAGATGAAAAATTGGCTCGTGTGGGCCTGATGGGGCTGCGGGGGGGGAGGACATTTTTTCCTTGTGTACACTCTAAAACATACATACATACAATCTTTGGAAAACTAGATGTGACTTCATTGCAGATAAAAGCCTCATTTGTGCTTTTTCTTTTTTTCAATATCTAATTCCTCAGAGAGAAAAATACCTGAATAGTTATTTTGAGTTAACGGTAAAGTTAACTTTTAAGACCTAAGTATAACAGCATGCCAGATCCAAGTGCTTTTCAGTGCTGATTTCGGCTACTGGGAATTGTTCCCCTTCAGGGGAAGCATTCTAACCTCACGGTTTTTCGTCACTGTCCAACGGCACGGACCGCCCTCCCTCCTGCCCCACCAAGTCTGCCTCCAGGATTCACCTCCATCCCTTCCATCTCTCCTCCTGCTGCTCCGGTGGGCGGGATGGCTCCCGCTGCAGGGAGGGGTGATGTGCCTCCATAGAGCCTATTCCAGAAATTAATCTTTCCGGATTTGACTTATGTTTTACACTCGTCTTGTTTTCTCCTATGCAAAGTGAGCAGTAATAAAAGTCACGTGGAAGTTACTTCAGGGGAGTAAAGCTATTCATGGACGATGTCTTTTCACGGTGTTGCTGAAATAATTTAAACTGGTCACTTAAAACCTTTGAGGCTTGTGCCATGAAATAAGTCTCACTCCGACACGCACTAGCAGTAAGATAGAGCAAAACGGAGGGGAAACCTACAAATCCCGATCGATGGCTGGGGTGCAGGTAGCAAGGGGACCCGAGCCGGCGGGATGTTCTCACTCTAGCAGTGCGGGTTCGGGCAAAGCAAGACCTCGTTTTCCAGTTATTTCGAGGCAAACAGACGAGGGGCTGGCAGCAGGCAGCCGCGGGCATCCCTCGCTATTGACCGGCCTCACCCGGGTGTTCGCCGCTCCGAGCCGAGCTAACGATTTCCCCCGCGCTCTTTGAACGGGGCATCCCAGCGCGGCCCCTGCGCGCCCTCCCCTCTGCCCGCGCCGTGCGCCCCGCTCGTCCCCGCCTTTCGCTTCCTTCTCTCCCCTTCCTCTGCCTCTTCACAACAACTTGTCCCTTCACAGCCCCTACACTTTTCTCCTTCTTCCTTAACTTCACAGCCCTGCAGAGGCAGGAGGTTCTCTCTGGCCCGTCCCTCATCCTGCAGCCTCAGCATGTAGCAGGTCGCCAGTCAGAAACAGGCTCCTTCCCATTAATTCCTCCACGCCAACTAAGGGGAAGCCAGCCGCCAGGATGGAGGATCACCTCCGCCCCCTGTATTCAGGAAGGAGCTGGCGAATTTTACACAGCTTCCAGGAAAAGAGAGAAAACCCCACGATTTATTTGTTTTTCCCGAGCTCCTCGAAGGTTTCTCTGCTGGGGAGCCAGGATGGCCCGTTAGCGCTGAGCTGGCTCCTTGCCACGTCCCCCACCCGGAGGGAAATCTGAGTGACAGGTTTCTTTATTCAAGACTGAGTCTGCACTGCCCGCCTATGATTTAAGTTGCTTATTAATCTAAGTTTACGATTCTAATTATTCTTCTCCTAAAAGGGAAAATAACCCGACCCCAGCGGGTTAATGAACAGCTCACGGGCATTGCAGGTTAACCTCCCTCGGGAAGGTGGTTCTTCACGGCGCTCTGAGCTCCTCTATATGTTTCAGGTGGAAACCCCGCACTGCTGGGCTCTGTCGGCTCATGGTTTATAATTAAACGTTTTCACTTGTCTACCTGAACCGGCTTTTTCAAATCCTGTCACATGAGACGATCCTTTGTGCTGCCCAGATGTTTTCAGTACTTTCAAGTCGGAGACTCTTTCTAAACGTTGCCAATCCCAGCCTCTCCCAAATCGACGGCCTCTCCTGATGCCCCTTAAATACTGTTTTCAAAGATTATAAGAGAAAGCTCCCTGCACTAATTTCCCCACCCCCGCCCCCCATCTATTCCCTTTAACATCCAATTTCCTTTTATCGAGGGGGCAAACTGTGATTTCTTGCACTTGACCTACCGCAGAAAATTCTGCAAATCCTTTGATTGTCTATTTAAAACAAAACAAGGAAATCAGCTCTCCCTTTTGCTCCAGGATTACGCTTGGAAACAAGATCTAAAGATTCTCTTGTAATTTGGAGAGCCAACAGCATAATAGCTTTGGAATAGAAACAAGCAGCTTTGTGAGAACAAGGATAACTAAATCGTTTTTAGGCAACGGATTTTCCCAGCTAAAGTGGCCGAAGACAAAGCAAAACATAATCTATTTTGGAAGATTTCCAAGTTATGCCACATTAACCTTAGCAGATAAAATTTGCTTTCTTCCCTGCGGCCCCTCCCCCACGGCGGTCTGGTTTATCATATTTACATAAGTAGCCTTAGAAGGGATGTATCTATTATGGATCTAAGGAGCTAGCGAGATCACATTTCATTTGGAAATGGAGGGGAAGTTTTACTCTTGCTTAATACTTGATGCATTGTAGAACCATTTCCATTTAAATACCCCCGACCCACGGATTACCTCCATGGACTGGCTGCATGGGTTTTGTAATTTCCTGAAAATGAGATTTCGATTTATAAAACAAGAAACCAATTAGTAACCAAATGAGGCGAAGTAGATCCACTAAAATTGACCTAATCCCACAGGCACCGTTTAGGTCAGTTCTTGGCGAATGAATGATGAGCAACCGTCTAACATAAGCTCAAGGCATCACCCAGCTGTGTTATTCAAGCAGAAAAATAATTTTTTAAAAAATGGATCAAGCTTTTATTTCAGAATGAATTTGATACTCTTGCCAAAATATGGATTATATGCTCCTGCCTAGCAAACTCTTCCTCCTATTTAACAATCTCTTTCACTCGATGAACTTTTTTTCCTCAGAAGAGAAACTATTTGTGCCACGAGATATTGTCTGCTGTTGTGAGGGGGGAAGGGAAATGGAAAAAAAAGATTTTTTTTTTTTTTAAAGAAGAGAAAAGAAAAGCATTTTATCCAGACTATCACTTATCGTTACCCAACAGCCTTCACCTATATTGCGCCGAACCTGCGCGGAGCGAGCGTGCTGATTCATCGTTTCTCTCAGCGCTCTCCGGTGGAAAGCCGCTGTGCTTTCCACATCAAAAAGCATGTCCATCGGTTTCATGGGCTCCTCCAAAGGCGGGTCCCTGTGAAATGCCTTCTCCCACCCAGCCGCGCCCACCGCCGGCCCTGAGCGAGCCGCTCCGCACCGCCAGCCTGTGCCCCAGGCCGGACGCGCAGCCAGACCTGCCGCGCTGCTCTGCCCCGCTCCTGTCCTGCCTTCCCCTCATCTTTTGATTGATGCAAGCCTTGATGTAGACAGCCAATGAAACCAGGGGCCGGGTGGGCACCGTCCCTATCCAGTGGCGATACTGTTTCAAGAAACTCGCCTGTCCCACAGAAGGGGGAAGAAATTCCTGAATCGTTTCTAATTTGATCTAGGCAAAGACGGAGGAAGGCAGGCGCAGGGAAATGAGACTCCGAGAAGCCAGGGCAGCTCCTTGGCCCCGGTTGATCTCCGGGTTACTTGTCCCTCTGTGAGCATCTGCAGCGCAGAGCCCATCTCGACCCCGTCCTTTGTCTGGCAATAGCAAAGGGGGGCGGGGGTGGCGGTGGGGGTGGGGTGGCCAGAAGATGCAAGCCCTTATCTACTTTGCGCTGATTTGTCGGCTTTTAAAAGCAGTTACGGCGATTTCCCCAGCGGGCTCGCAGTCATGAAACCTCAGCGCAATTCGGATTCACTGTAGCGGGCGACTTGACGCCCCCGTTTAAAATCACCTAGTGGAGAGCCCACCCTGAGCTCCAGAGCCGCTTCTCTGGGGCCAGGCCCTGAGGCCAGCTCCCTCGGAACCCTTGGGTACCCCTCCGGGGTTTGCCCTGTCTGGCGCACCGCCCCGCACGGCCGGGCGAGGCCCAGGGAAGCTGCCTTGGAGACGAAGGCCCGGAGGCAGGGAGTTCTTTCCTGCGGCTGTGGATGGGCAGAGGGAGAGGCTTGGGGGGCTCTCCCGGGGGCAGCCCGCCGCTGTGGGGCAGCGCTGGGAGCCTGCCCGACGGGGCAGCCGCAGGGAGTCTTCCCTAAGTCGGGTCCCAGCAGGGCCATCGCGGGTTTCTCTTCCAGGAGTTCCTCAAAACTCCCTCTCTGTGCAGCGGCCCCCGCCCGCCGCTTTCCCGGGTCTCTCCCCCTCCTCCCGGGGGCCGTGGCCCGGGGACGTCTCCGCACGCTTTGGTTTCGCTGCGTTTTCTTTGCCCTTTCAAGGGCCGCTGTATGGTTATTAAAAAAGGAGCAGCAGCTCACCCCTCGCCCGCCGGCGCCGCGGGGATGCTGACCCCACAAAGGGCGCGGGGTGCGGGACCCCCGGTCACCTCCGCCCCGGGGCTCGCCCCTTCCGTGCTGGGCAGGACGGCGACGAAGCTCGGCCCGGGCACGGGCAGCGGCTTCGTTCAACCTGCTCAGCAAATCCTCTCTACAGGGAGGACGAGAATGTCACCTTGTGAGCGGCTCCTCAAGCAGCGCCTTTCCTGCCTCCCGCCGCCCCTCGGCACTGCTGCCTCCTTAATACCAAGGGACAAGCGGGGCACGGGAGTTGTTTGGGAAGAGGGAGACAGGACAGCTCAGTCCCCATCTCCCACGCGGTCATTCTCCCTCTCTGCCCAGGGGAAATGACAAACAACAGCTCCGGGAGTCGCGGGAGCAGAACCTGCACGTCCTAGTCACCGGCAAGCCAAAAGGCAACTGGATGTTGTATCGAGGAATTAGCTTGATTCGATTAACCATTTAATTAAATCGTCTGCCGCCAGCGCTCCGTTCTGCCATCGCCTAACGCCAGACAGAGCTGATTTCCCAGTTAATTTAACAGGCAGTGGTTAATGATAACTCAAAATCTCGGCCAAATGAGGCTTCTGTGAAGGACTGGGTCGCCGTCGGAGGGTCCAGATGGAATAGAATAAACTATGCTTAAAAAAAAAAAAAAAGAAAGAAAAAGCTGCTCATTTCCACTGCCTGCGGATGCCATTAGCAAGGTTTTGTAAAGATTTATTATCTCGGTAAATCACACGTATTCATTTGAAGTAGAGATAAATTAGCATCCCTATTTCTTTATAAAAATAATAAGAACAGGAAGGAAAAGCCCTGTTGACTAAACAAACATCCCTGTCAAGAAAATGGTAGTGGAAATAATGCTGAGGCTGTTTCACTATAGAAAGAAAAACCAGGATTTTGGCAAACACGAGGTAGCGGAATTGCGCTTTGAAATGCAAACAAACGGAACCATGTCCAAATTGGAGAGAGGGGGAAAAAATCAGGGCATTTTCGAGCACCAACTACTTATTCATTTCTCCAGAAGACTCAAATTCAAGTAGCCCTTATTTCGAAGAAATAGGGGAAGGAAGGATTTGCGCCAACACACACGCGGTTTATATGCAAGCTGAAAAATATTCTCCAACGTGAAAACGGTTGTATGTTTCCAAAGGAAATATGATTTTTTTTTCCCCCGCTCTTCTCATTAAATATTCCTTCTAAAACATAAATCTGTGGGGTTTTTTCCAACGATCCTGCTAGTAGTTTAGTTCTGCTCTTCACATTTTAAGTTCACATCAAAACTGGAATTAAACAGATATTCAGCGTGGAGAGTAAACTGCTGCTTAAATGAGAAAAACTTCTGTAGGAAAATAAACATTGAAACCTAATGCTCAATCATTTCCCTTTGCAGCAAGAAAAACAGCATTAAATCACCTATCCACGTGGGAAACTGATTTTTTTTTTCCTGTTGATCTCTTCCCCCTTTAAAATAAAACAAGGTTAAGGGTTTCAATATTGAAATGTTAACCATCCTGATTCGGCGAAAGTTTATGTAAACGGGGTCTCTGCTTTTGTCTCGAAAAGCAAACGCCTCTCTACACCAAAACGATCCCTTCCCACTAGGACAGACTGCAAACCCTCCTTTTGCATCTCTGGTCGCGGATAGGAGAATAGGACCTTTAAAATATTCCTAACTAAAAAATAAAAACAAAACCCAAACAAAAATTATTTATTGTGCCACCTGGGTTTTTTGTTTGGGTTTTATTAATTTTCTTTTCTTCCTTCCCTTCTGGATACTGCCGAAGGTCAGTGAAGAATTACCCCGCTATAGTAACAGTGATCGCATCGTTTTTGGTGGAAAAGTCTTTTAGTCCTTTGACACCCTGGAGATTTTTCTTCCTATTTTTTGCGTCCACGTTACTTACATTAGCGATTTAAATTAAAATATTTGTATTTATTTATAATGAACGTTAAATCAGGAGTTAATTAATTAATTCTGCTTTTAAAAAAACAAACAAACAACCCTTAAATCTCTTCCTTAATGTCCTCAGAAAATTAGCAGATATTCACTCTTTCCAAAGCTGTCTGATCACCGAAAAGCAGTATAGGTCTTATACGCTTTCTCCTTCTGGAAAGAAGTGTTTTAGTAATGAAACGATGCAAGAAACCTACGTCTTGCGCTTGTGTCCTTGGCAGGTTTAATCTGCTGAAGACCTAATGAAGTGAAATTAGGGGCGGAAAGAGCAACCCTAGCGTTTCAATAACTTGTGAGAATTGCACAACCATTACGAGAGAAAGCCCGTAGAAAAATTTCTGTCCCGTTTGTCAAGTTTGTCCAGTGCCACTGCCTTATGTTTAGATGTCTGGGGGTGAGAAGGAAACCCCACGTGCTTATTTAGTGTGTGACTCTCCTGGCGTTTCACTCCCAGAAAACTCTTGTTTCCAGAATGAACCCGAAATCTACCCACCTTCTTTCTCTATAGGGACCTTTCAGACACAAAAATATGCAGACAAGCGCACACCGATTCTCTCCGCCCTGTCCCCAGCCCCGCGTGTGCGCGGCGATGAGGAGTGTATATCTTTCTGTACGTGATTATTTACAACCAACTCTATGTAAGCACTCCATGGGCAGATGGAAATTCGCTCTTGTACCGGGGAGAGGGGATATGAGTTACTCTGAAAGTGCAGCTCGCTCTTACGGAGACAACGTTTCTCTACCCTGACTCCTCCAAGATCTCTTTAAATGTACGACCGGGCTCCCGAGCCTCCTACCACCCATCTCCAGTGTTTCGGCCAACTCATCGGGTCTGTCCCTATGCATGTATCGCTTTCCTCCCCAGGGAAATACAAGCGAGAGGAGCCCCATCACATCCATCCAACATCCCTGCCCTGCCTCCTCAGTTCAGAAAGAATTGTCCTTTCCGTGCGTCATTTCCCTGGCTGCTACTACCTGTTCTCCTTTCCCAGAGAAGCGATGACTTTTTTTGTTTGTTTTATTCCTCTGGGTGGGGGCACTGGAAAATCAGTATTGCCCCTCGCTTCCTTGCCTCCCTACACCCATACCAGCCTGACACGCACAAGCACACCCGCAGCGGGAGCCCAAGCTGCGCGTTCCCGGAGCCCACTGCGACCCCGGAGTCCCGGGGAAAATCACCCGGGCTCGGCTCCGGCCCGGCCAGGCACAGGCGCAGCGCCGGGGCCGCTCGTGGGCTCCTCGCTCGTGTTTAATAGCGGCCCGGGAGAGCGCAGGGAAACCCGCGGGGCCGGGGCCGAGCCGGGCCCGCTCTCAGCTCCCCGCCTCCTCGGAAGTACGTAGGAGGGAGAGGGAGCCGGCGTGGGTCCGCGGGGAAGCCTCCCGGCTCCGCGCCACGTTGCATCTCCCGCTCTCGGGCCTTTGTGCCCCGCTCGCAGGGATGCGCGGCCCGGAGGATGCGGGCGCGGCAGTCCCCCGTGGGTCTGCAGCCCGCTCGGCGCTGGGCCTCCCGCGGCAGCGCCTCGGAGGGGCGAGCCCTTCCGAGCCTGCTCCCTGCCTTTCTTTCCAATGCGCAGTTTGCCCTTAATGAGGCTGCGAAGGTTCCGCTGCCCCCCGAGCCCCGCTCAGCCGCCCCCGCTGCCTCCGCACTCAAATTAGCATCTGCTGCGGCCGGCAGCGGCCCCGGCCCCGGCGCGCTTCGCCGCACGGTTCCCCAGGGCATTCAGGCATCCTGCGCAGCCACCGAGGGACCGGGATCAGCTATTCTTCTCTTCCCGTGATTACTCACAGCCTACAAGCAACACCATATGCTTCTTCTGATCAAACAACCCGCTACATAGGCACCAGTAATTGACGAGACCTGCTCGAAATCACGCAGAAAGGTAGCCTACTGAGACCGCAGGAGTTGACAAATCATTGCTAATAATCCTTTTAGGAACATCATGGGCATCAGGGTTTGCAATAGCTTTATTTTTATAAAGTATGCGCTGACAGCATAAAGGACAACTCCGTCTCCTTTGAAACAGGGGATTGTCCCGCATAATGATCTTCAAGGTGGCAGAGCAAATAGAAGAAGAAAGTGGATTGATGAAGACTTTAATTATTATTTTTAAAGGTTTCATTTAACCCTTTCTTTGGTTATAAGTGACTCGATGATATGGAAAGTTATTTCAAGAAATCACTGTAAAATGCACTGGATTGAAAATTACTGCAGTGGACTTTAGGTATAAAGGTTCATCTGTAACCTGGGGCGGGGAAGGGGGTGTGAGATTACCTCCCCCATCCAAATGACTGCCACATTGTGCATTTATTTTAAAAAGTAGAATTAGTACCAGTAGCCCACATATTTAACTGGGGGAAAAAATTATAAACCTCTCAAATCACCAAATCAGACAAAACTAAAGCAAAACAAAACTAGGCCATATACATGCTCATAATTTTTAAAAAAATATAGGCCAACCGAGTCGAGATACAGCTACAGAAAACTCATCGGGACATATTACATTGTTTTCTATGTACACTCACTTTTCGACAAAACATGCAGCGAATTTTATATTAGGTCAGGGAAAAAAAACCCCAAAAACCTCTTGGTACCTTTTCTTTCACGCAGATCATAACTTCATCGAGTTGATCTAAATAAAAGGTTCGTGATTTTTTTTTTAGTTTTTTTTCCCCTACATCTTATAAAATCAATAGAGCGAGAACATGGAAGAACTTTATTCTGACTCTCCTAACTTTGTTCTGTTTGTTTTTCTTGGCAGCAGATCTAGAAGACCAAAGACAATCGCTTTAGATCCTGATACTATTTAAAAGCAAGAGACACTTCAGGACGCTAAAGTTTTCTTTTGCTAGACAGGCGGGCTGTTGCTGCCGTGGAAGTCAACGTGAAGTTTACTGTTGCCTGTCGAGGAGAGTCATGTCTAGGCTGGGCCGCTGGTTTTGCAGCACTGGGTGCTCAGCGGGATTGAATACGTCTGGGTGCAAAACTCCTGCTAAAATTCTCCTAGGTCGATTAACGCCCTCAAAGTGCCCTAGTGATCCTCAGAACGAGACACAACGCGCTCACACACATGATGTGACTCACTGTGCTCGACTTATTTATTTAGCCTGGGTGTGAGCACGCCTGCACGCGTGTCCTGTACCTGTACACCGCACCTTTCCTCGAGAGCCGAACTAAGGCTTTAGGACTTTGCATAGACTTATGTAAATATTTACCCATATACTAATTCGCCCTCACAGAATTACTATAAATAGGGGTGAATCATGCCCTCTTAGGCCTTGCGTGCGCTTGGTGGGGGATGAACATTTGACTGGAAGACTGGGGGAAAAGGAAACCCGGGTTTGCTGTAGCAGAACACGCAGCAGAGCTCAGTGCCTTCAAGTGTTGACAAAAGCACCATAAGTCTCCAACCAAACCTGTCTAGGAGCTAAAGGCAAAGTATTTACAACAGAGGAAAGTGACAGCGGAGGGCACCCTGTCTCTAAGCACACTCCGAAGGATTGACCTTTTCCTTTTTTTTTAATTTTCTTTTTTTTTCCTTTTTCTTTTCTTTTTTTTTCTTTTTCACCGTAAAAATGATAAATGACATCTGGATCAGAACGAAAATAGAGACGAATAGGCATTCTCACCTACCTTCTGGAAAAACCACTCTCATTTTTAAATAGCTGGTAGTGAGTCTGATTATGGATGCTTTGTCCAGCTGAGAGGTGATAGCAGAGGGCAGGGGTAGTAATTTAGCCAGTTCATAAAATTCACTGTTTTCTTTCTCCCGTCTAGTCCGGGCAGCATTTTTGGACTTCTCTTTCATCGTGTTTTTTTCCCGCTTCCTTGCTACAATTTAAACTCCAGAGATTCATCCAAAGGTGGAAGGGAAACTTATCTGCAATTCATCTCTCCGGAGCATCAGGCTGTGATTCTGAGTGCGGCCATTACTCAGAAAAACCGTTCTGTTGTGTAAATGCAAACAAGCATTGAAGAGTAAAGATGTTCTTAAAAAAATAATAAAAAGAAATAAAAAAAAAAAGAAAAAAAGTAAATATACTCTGAAAAGCAGAGTCAATTAGATGGGGAAGGCATTTATCCAATGCAGTTCAGCACTCCAAGCAACTGCATTAAAAAAAAAAAAAAAAAAAAAAAAAGCTAGAAGATTGAGGCACCAGACAGCAACCAAACGATGTATTTCTGGCTTTTTTTCCTATTCATGGCGGACAGCATAGCTCCTCGGAAGAGGGTCATAGTAATCCCGTTTTTTTCCGTGATCCGTTGTCAATCCGAGGGCCGAAGCGCCCGGCCGCGGGCTGCCTCCCAGGACGCTGGGTGACTTCCCCGGAGCCTCTCTCTGTGAAGACAAGAGCAGTCCTGGAGTGAGAGAGTCGGTACACGGCGCCGCAGCGGAGCCGCGAGAAATAATAATCAACAACCAGCTGCCGGCGGGTGTAGTATTTTCTCCCACCAGAGGGGAAAGAAAAAAAAAAGTGTATTTTCCCATCTAGCGCGCCCGTGGAGAAGCCTGCCCCGCACTCTCCTCCCACAGCCCTCTCACTTCCCAGCCCAGGTGTGCGCTGCATGGCCGGAACGAAAGCGCAGCGGAGAGCAGCCCCCGGCTCCCGGCGTGAGCGGCTTTGGGGCTGCGCCGGCCCCTCCGCGCTCCCGCGGCCACAGCTCCCCGCCTTCCGCGCTGCCAGACCCTCGGTGAAGGACACATTTCCAACCACGGAGTATTTCTGCTTATTTTCCCTTTTCTTTTTTTTTTTTTTTTTCTTTCTTTCTTTCTTTTGAATTTCTCCTCTTCTCGGCTACTGTCCTCATTCCTCAGCTGGGATCGGGGGTGTCTACCTCAGCTGCACCCCAGCCAGGGGAGGCACGCTTTGCCCAGCCCTGCCCCGAGCCGGAATCCACCCAAACATCACATTTTTCCAACCAAATTATCTTTTTTTTTTTTTTTTTTTCCTCCTCATTTTTCACCGTGGGGAAGCGACCCACAGCCTAGCACCGCACATCACTGCGGTTCTTCGCTGAGGCTGGCAGATTGTGGTGGGTTGTGATCTTCTTTTCACCTACCTTGAATCCCTGAGCCCGGCAGCCTGCAGAGAGCTCTCCCGGGGTGAGGAGCCCAACTCTTTAATTGGCTCATTAATGGCACGGGGAAAAGTTTGCGCCTGTCACTGCTCCTCGCACCGATGGGCAGACAGACATTGCCGCCTCCCCATCCCCTTTATCGGCTCCCAGGCTCTCCGTCTCACATAACGAGGGGTGGGGTGGGGTAGGGTGGGGTGGGGGGGCGAGGTTGGTATTAATGAAGAATCCCTAATTTGCGGCTGAGAAATGCCTAATAACTTCTTGATGGCTAAAAGCCTTTTAGCACAACTTCATTTCTCTCCAACTCCCCCCTTGACCCCCCTCGCTCCCACCCGGCCGAGCCCGCCCCTAACGCCACTCACGGCCCCGCCTCGCGTCCCGTTGGCCGCCGCCGCCTCTGGGCCGGCCCCAGTGGCGGAGGGGCGGTGGCGTCAGGCGGGCACATCCCCACCCCTCTCCCGCCTCCCCTCTTCCCTGTGTCCGCCCTCTGACCTGGCGGCGCCGCCGGGGGCAGTGGGGACACACAGACCCCCACGGGCACGCACAGACACACACACACACATCTTCTCCCCGCGTACCTGTTGGGGGATTGTTGGCCTTGGGGTGGGTACCTTGCGGCCATCGCCCCTCGGCAGGGCAGCGGGGGTGAGCGGCCGAGCTCCCGCAGGACTGCGGGTGGTGAGGATGGCCGCAGTTTTACACACCCACGCACATTTCCCCACCCCAAACTGCACCGAAGTGGTCGCGCTTGGGAGAAATAAGCTGCGGTCACGTCCCCTGCTGCCCCCTCCCTGACACCCCCAGCTTTAACCATGCACGGTTTTCCCCTGGTCTGATGCGCTGCGGGACAGCGTGAATCGGGTCCTGTGGCGGAGGGGAGAAGGATGGAGAAATATTTTAATTGATTTTCTTGATACACCAGGGAAAAAAAGCCCAAACCAAACCAAAACAATAGACAATCCCACCAACAGGGAAGAGAAAAAAAAAAAAAAAAAAAGGAAAGGGAGAAACTCAACCCCAAATCCTCCTACATTAGGAGACAGAGCTGCTTTAAAACTGCCTGCAAAGTGGACGTGGGGTCTTTTTTTTCTCGGGGAGCGGGACTACTCCTAATCTCGTGTGTCCCCTGGGGAAAATAACCCTAAAAACATGACGCTGCTCCTTAAACTGCTGGCTCCTGAACAGAGTAGATAGAGCAGAGAGAGAGAGTGCCTGGAGTGGTGGTAGAAGGGTTGCAGAGTCATTTCAAAATCATAGCAAACTCTCAAAACCCTGACATAATTGCCAAACCAGTCGGTACGAGACTTCGGCTAAAATAACTGTTTAAATGAGATTGCGCTGGCAGGCAACAGTCGGAGTATTTCGAGGAAAAAGAAACGGTCTCAGTTTTCTATAGAAAAACATGAACAAAAAAATTTTAAAAATTAGCCCTTGAAGCATCTAATCCCTTTTGCTCCTTGGCCGGCTCTAGTTCGAAACGCAGGCTTGCAGCGCAGACCGTCTGTTCGCTGCTTATCACCTTAAATCTCCCCTCGGTTAAAAGCTTTCCCTGAGTTCATTTGGGTAAATAAAGGAAAGACGGAAAGAGAGGCATTCAACAACTCCTCTGGGTGTCCAGGCGTCTACAAGCATCAGAGAAATGTATCCACGTAGTCTCAAATGTTCTTTTGATTGTCTTGTTTACCGAAGCGACTCGTCGTTAAACAAACACCAACGGAAGGCATTTAGTGAAGGTAAAGGTAAAAAAAAAAAAAAAAAAAAAAAAAGGAAAAGAGCGCACCCTTCCCCACACTCAGTCATGTTGTAAAGCGATCGCTGCTGTGGGAGAAGGTGATACCGATTTTACAAAAATCATCCCTGTATGTTACAGCCCTCAGGTGTAACGTGGCTTTGGGGGACAAGAAAAGGATTAAAAAAAAACCCAAAACGTCCTTCTGGTTTTCATTTGAGGGAATTCTCTTCCTAAACGGCACTGACGTCTCTAGGAGGTTATTTAGACATATGGCCAACAACTGGACTAACACTGTCAGGTAGCTCACGACTTATTTGTCAACAAGATTCTGAGAGAATGTCTTCTATAACACCCTGGGAAAAATAAATAAATCAGTAGGATACACTTCTGCTAATTCATACCAGGGAAAGTGAGCATCCACCTTACCAACCCCGCACAGCCCCATCGAAGCCCGTAGCTCACCGAGGATTCTTTCCCGGTGTACCGGGACTCGGTTTCTTCCCTCCAGCCCGGGTGGGTGACAGCGACCGCACCGGTTCTCCCCGTGGCCGGGGCCCGAGGGCTCGGCTCGACGAGCCCCTGTGTAGATTTTGAATGTGTAAATGCTACGGGAGATAAAGTACAAGATGTGAAAGGACTGGCGGCTGAAGGGCAGTCACTCAGCTCTGGAAGTTACAGCAATCGTGGACAAAGTCACCTCTCCACAGAGCCACCAGCGCGGGGTTTGAAGATTTCAGCAGATTTCAAGAGGCAGTTCCCGAATGATGGGAGAATTTGGCCGTTTCAGAGATATTAACCTTGTCTTCCTTCGTCAAAAACAAGTGACTACTGCAAGCGAAGATCAGACTTGGCACTGCCCCGTTCCAGGTGTGCAGGCAAAGGCAGCCCGCAGCAGCTAAATTCGTGGTTTTCATATCAGCCGAGAGCCCGCTGCCACCGAGCCCGGTGAAGCCCGTCTACCCTGAAAGAAGGGTGCATGGTGCTGCTGAGCAAATGAAGCGGAGGCAGCCCTGGGCAGCACAAGCCGTGGGAGCGGAGCTGAGGGCAGCGGGCGGCCGGACACCTGCGGGCCGAGGGGCACGGCAGCTCCCAGGCGGGAGAGCCACTCCGGCCGCCTGGAGCTGCGGGGCTGTGCTGGGCTGTGCTCAGCTCGCATGCAGGTATTCTCGGGCGAGAATCTCCTGAAAAAAAGAGATAATGCTGGAAAATTGAATAAACAAGTACTGCAGTGCAATTTGATTTTAAAAGGCGCATAATAAAATGGTGTATCTGAAGAAAGGCTGAGTGAAAACAAAGCGTTTCAGAGACAGGTTTCCTACTATAGTAGAAAACTTGTGTAGGCAGACACAATATGCAGCGTGTACTGCAGCATGTGTGCGTGAGCGTGTGTATGTGTGTGCAGAGGGGGAGGGGGGAAAACTGTACAAATCAAAGCAAGGGAAAAAAAAAAAAAGAAAAACCCTACCGGACCATTTCCCTATAGGACAGATCAGATCCAGTTTCTTCTTCAGCACATTCGGGCGTACTCTGATGTATTTATTAGATTATGAATTCGGACGGGTTTATTAATCTCCCCTAAAGAACAAGATGGCCATTTCTTATACAGGGAGAAAAATCTCTTCGAACGTAAGCCATCACTTACACACCGCTTTTGTTGGTGAATTAATGATGAGGATCGCTCTCCCGATTTCTTAAAAAAAAAAATCAAAATAAAAACAAACTAATGAAAATTCGGCCTGGTATTAGTTACGGGCCGATTTCCACACGCCAAGCCTCCCTCATTTTTGCCCCGGCGAGAAGCGGGATCCCACCTCGGCCGAAGGGAGCGCCCCGCCGTGCATCGCCTCTGCCTGAGATGCGGCTCAGCCCCGGGGTGCGTGAGGGAGAGCGGGCGCTGGGGGACCGAGGCTGCTTCTTCAGAACCCAGGAACTTCAGATACACGCACTGGGTACCCTGGTGAATTGGAGTGTGATGTGAATTTTCATCCATGCCCTCATCAAGGCTTTATTGACATAAATATACACGGCAAATGCTCTTTGAGACCATTCAGAAGTAATTAATATGTTTTAACTGATCTAGATCTTAACCTTCAAGATTCAAGCCATGCTCTAGGTACTTTATTCCTGCTCTTTTGCTAATGTTATTAGGATGTTCAGGGCAGCAGGACAAGGAGAAAGCAGATTCTCCAATACAGGAAATAGTTAACAGACCCTTGGATACCAGTTCTCAGATATAAGCTTTTCTGAATGCATTTATTAAAAATAATTACGGAAACATTGCAAAATTTGAGTAACTGACCACTAGTGATTGTTAGTTATTTTAAGCAACTCATTCAAACAATTTTTGGCGATATATACGTGTTAAAAGATACTTTGCAGGGAGGAGAGACACTTCTCTTGACTACGCACTCCTTTCAATTTTATTGTTTTTGGCATAAATGTAACGAGATGATTTATATTCATTTTTCCAGGGGAGGCAGAGGTCAGTACCTTTTAGACCTTATCTTATTGAACACACTCTTGCTAATGATTGGAAGTCAAGCTAGCTTACTGTGTCACGGAGCAGTGAATGAAAACATAAAATAAATATAAAGAAACACTAAAAAAATCTACTTCATGGCTAGTAACAGTTATCCCAAGGGACATTTTTTCTTATCTTCTGCATTTCCAAAGGAACCTGATACACTGAACACCCGAACCAAGCTGAAACGCCCTTGTCAGGGATGAGAGGTTCGGTAACGACCCGGGACTGGAACTCCGACGAAATTACAAACTTCAGAAAGTGCTTCCTGCCCTCCCTGTGCCTTCACAGACATCCTGCCCAGCTCTGATAGTGCTTTCTGCTGCACCGGTGTGCTTTATTTCCCTCCTGCTCCGGGACGGTACCGGCGGTAGGGGCTGTCCGGCCCCTTCTCACCTGCTCCGGACTCCCCGCGGCCGGAGGCGGAGCCGAGACCGCACCGCGCTCCCTCACAGCGCCCCTCGGGGCCCGCCGCACCCTGCCGGCGCCGCCGGGAGCCCGTCCCCGCGCAGGGCTCGCCTCCCCTGAGATCCCTCTCCCCTCCAGATCCCTACGGCGCTATTCCTCTCCCTCCTCCTGGAGGAGGCGGGGGCCCGAGGGCCGGTGGCGGCAGCAGCTGGGGACGCAGCCGGCCGGGCCCCGGGTCCGCCGCCGCTCCCCGGGGTGCCCGTGCGCTCCCGCCCCGCCGAGCATTTCGGGGAAGGCTTCCCGGCTGCCGAGGGCTTTGTTCGGCTGCGGGCTTTCTGGGAGTTCGGCAGCGCCCTCCCCGCTCTCCGCTCCCCTTCGCTTTCCCTGCCCTCCGCCCCTGCCCTCCCGCGGCCGCGGGACCCGCAGCGCCCCACACGCCAGCCCCGGCTCGAGCGCGCTCCCCGCGACGCTCCCCGCCCGCGGCCCCTCACGGCGGGCACGCGCCGCGCTGCAGCGACCCGGGGCTGTCCCTGTGCCGCCACAGGCACCGTCCCACCGCCACAGGCGCTGTCCTTGTGCCGCCACAGGCATGTCCTTGTGCTACCACAGGCAGTGTCCCTGTACCGCCACGGGCACTGTCCCGCCGCCACAGACACTGTCCCACTGCGTCAGGCACGGTCCCTGTGCCGCCACCAGGCACTGTCCCACCACCACAGGCACTGTTCCTGTCCCGCCGCCGACACTGTCCCTGTGCCGCCACGGACACTGTCCCACTGCCACAAGCACTGTCCCCTCACCTGCGAGGGAGCCCGGCGAGGCCAGGGGAGGGGCCCGCACATTGCCGACCACCGGTGCTCGTCCCCCACTCCCTCATGTTTATGGTTTCACCTGCCTGGGGTCGAACCAGCCCTCCTCACGTCTGATGGAGAGGGGGTCTGAGTTTTGCAGGGGGCGATGGGGAGAAAACATCCTTTTCGCCTTGTTTTATCTGTTTTGGTTTGCCACGTTGGATTTCAGTGAGGAGAGTCCTTGTGGGGGCTTTGCCCAGGTACTGGCTGACGGCAGGCAGGCCAGAGGAGCTGCCTCATGGCAGGGGGAGCCATCATGGGGAAGGTGGGCTGCCCCAGGCCTCTGGTACAGCGTGGGACCTGCACTTGTTTGTGTATGCTGATGGAGCTGGAGCTGTGTCAGGCTTCCTCTGCACCCTGGCTATCACTGAATCCTCCTTTCCCAAGGCCTGGCTTTGATTAGCAAAGAAGTTATTTCATTAGTCGGGGGGGAATCTGTCAGCAGAAGCCTGTTTAAATTTCAGCACCCCAAAGAATAATGCTTAAAATAGTGGGATCCGTTCCACAGTCTGTTCTTACTATCAACCTGATAATTAACAGGTCACAAATAGACTTGTATCACTGCTTTGTTTCAGTGGAGGAGAGCAGCTTAACCCGCCTTGAGGACACACTTCGCTTTGAAATAACACATGCCCGTTTCAGATTAAATCAATAGCAAGAGGAACCACCCCCTTCTGTTGCTCTGAAACTCTTGTCTTCAGCCTCCTATTGCTTCAGAGAATAGGCTTGATCAGACCAAAAAAGGAGGGATGCAGAGTGAGGCTGCCTGACAGCTCTGGAGCTGGTGCCTGTTCCACTTGGTGTATATCCTAATCATTATGGTGCTTATAGCTTTGTTGAAAGGCAAGGTGGGGAGCACTCCCTGCATGGGTTTTAACAGGATCTTTTCTTGTTTTGGTCTCATACCCATTTGTGGTTGCAAGTTTAATTGTTTTTATGAACATTGCATGCTAAGCTGAGAACAACCTCTCTTTTCTGAATTATTTGGTCATTTTGCAAGCCTGTCACTACTCTCCTCTGCGTTCCCCACGTGGTGAATAGATGCCTTCAGAAATAATGTGGAGGAGATGATGTCTTTGAGTAAAACACTGTGAGATCAATTGCTTATATTGGGTGGGGGCATAGGGAAACTGCACCAGACTTTTAAGCATGAGTCCAGCTTGCAGACTGTTCAGACTATGCTAAATCTGTTGCTGAGGGAAAGGGTGTTCCCAAAGCTTGGCATATGCCTGTGATTAATATTTTTTTATTTAGGTTTTGCCTTATTGTTGAAATGTTTTGTCTAAACCCTGATTTCTGACTATTATTCACTGATAGTGGGACTCCATTTACATGTGATGGCTGGATGTACCCAGCTGAAGCAAGAGCCCATTCAAAGGAGTTTCCCTACAGCACCTCTCCTGAGGAGTGTCAACTACTTGCAGCTGGAGGAAGTTTCAGGACTTGCTTGCTCTGTGTAAATACTATAAGACTTAGCTGGTAGATAAAAAAGGAATTAGTATTTCTTTGCTCTGGCAGTAGCTTAGTGATGTCAATGACATATATTTGCAATGTGCCAAAGCCTTAGGATATTCTGGAGTCAAGTTTTAATTTTGGCTTTACCACAAAGTGCTCCTGGTGCATGGCACAGCCCAACCACTTGTCAGAGGAGAGTGAGGAGAATACCCTGGGCGTGAAGCCCCTGAGTGCAGCCCTGACCAGCCTCACCTGGCAGCTCCCTGCTGCACCCTCAGTGCTTGCTTGAGCCAGGCCAGAGGGGTTTTTGTGCCAGTGCCCCTGCAGCCATGCCTGTACCTCACTGGGCACTGTGCTGTTCTAAACCCTGACCCACAGACTGACTTCCCACCTTGACCTTGGCCCTGCCTTGCTGCCATGGACTCACCTGGTGACTTTGGCTCTGGCCTCAGCCTGGCTGCCGCCCCTGTGCCAGCCCTGTTCTCCTCATTCAGGTAATGTGGGGTGGGCCCTGGCTAGTGAGGAATGTCCTGGCTGTCACACTTGGCTTGTGGTTCCCTCTCCCAGCCCCACAGCCCAGCCCTTGCTGTTTACTGACATTGGGCTGCATCTAATCATTAGAGGGTGGCAATGGCCCTTCTGCTTTCCCTCTAGGGCAAAGGATTTTCTGTCTCTAATGGGCTTGTCTATATTTTGCTTTTCTAAGGGTAGCTCCTGTCTAAGAAACTGTCACTCACTTGGGGACCTTCCTGAGAGATGCCACAAGTCCTCTCCAAGAGCTTGCCTGCAGTTATGGAACCTTAGAAAACACAAGGTTGGAGAAGGAAGGCTGTTGCCTGGTACAGAGCTTCCTTTGACTCCCTAGAAGGAGCACATTCTTTGAGTTGGAGAGAGGTGAATAAGGGCCCAAAGCTGCATGAGATGTTTGACTTGCCTAAGTTCAGGTATAGTTCAACTGCTACATGGTGGGAGTGGAACAGATTGTAAGGTAAATGTTCCCTGCACCCAGAGCTCGCCGGCCATTTTCCATATAGGAAGATTGTGCAGGAAGCTCTGACTGCCTTGGAGGGCTGGGTGGCTCCACAGGGGTGCAAGAATGATTCTGCCCAGATCAGTTTACAAGGCTGGGACCATACAATATAAGCTCTTGGAGGCAAGGGCTGTGTGTATCTCCATACAGTGCCGATCACAATAGGGTCTTATTTCTGTTTAGGGCTTCCAGATGCAATGCTAGTCAATGTCTATAGTAAACAATAATATTAATAATAAGTATTAACATGCCAAGCTACAAATCACTGGCATAGTTTTCCAATATTGCTGGTTGCTTTCCAGTATTGTCCTCCAGCCTCACTGCAGTATATTGTATACAAAAGAATTGAAACCCAATAATTGGCGTGTCAAGAGTTTGAAGGCATGATCACATTTTTGCTTTTGAAATCTGTCTATTGAAACAGACATCACAACAAGTAAGTTCATTGGCCTAATAAACCCTGTGTCCAGCATGCACACACTGTTCTGTATCCCAGGACATCAGTAATTAAGCTGGTAATGAAGCTGCTGTTGTGTAGAATAACCAGTATGAAAATGTTAAAACTCAAGCATAATGGGAGAATAATGTAGGAAAAATGTAAACAGTGGACTTCAGATATGACACTTATTTTCACTTATGGGAAGACAGCTGAAAGGATAGCTTTAGCTAAAATTTGTTTTCTCTGCTTTACTGCACCTATAAAAAGTCTACAATGACTTAGTTCTTCTGACCACAGTAATGTAGCTTTACACTTGAAACAGAAATACAGATTTAAATTTAGATTTTAATTTCATGTCTTATTGCAGTCACAGTAGAAACTTTACACTTAAGTAACATTTCTGCTATAAGCCAGCTCCTTTTGTGCTACTGAAAGAAATAATAATGAGAAAGTATTCCAGCAGGAGGAGCTGGTTTAGAAGCAAATGGATTCCATGGCAACTCCTGACTCTACATGACACCTAATAACTAGCATTTATGTTCGAAATTGTCTGTGTTATCTTGTACCCCAGATCGGATCTTTTTATAGGGTTTTCCCCTTATTTTAAAGCAAAATACCAGTAGGATGGTGTTTTTTTAATATAGATCCAAAAATAAGCATGAAATATTATGAGTTTGTCTTCCTCAAATGTGTGCTCAGGCAAGTTGTTTTGAAATGGATTTAATTTTAAAAAAAGATATTTCAGAAATAACATAATTGCTGGGAAAGGTATTGATCTGTCAAGGGAAGAGCTTTATAGGAACAGAATAATGGAACTGTGCATGCTTTAACGCCATGAGATATCCGTATTCAACAGTTTGAAGCATAATCCAAGAAGATCCAATTGAGTCAGACCAGCATCTTGGTTCTCACAGTGCTGAATGCACCAGGAGAATCTCGTCATGGGGCAGCTGGAGAGTAACCCAGTCCTATGGGCATCCTGTCAGCCAGTCTGACTGATTTATGATCTGAAGAATGTGGATTTATGTCCTTCTCTGCCATGATCCAATCTAGTGCATGTGTGGGGCCTGACAACTGCTGTTGTTCGAGAGTGGAATATTTGTACCTGCTATTTTATACCTAAATTGAAACAAATCTGTTCTTAAACTGTCACATGATAAGCAACCTTTGCCTGTGACTGTTTCAGTACTACTTCACGACTGAGAGAACATTAGCTGAAATTAACCTTGGAGATGAAGAATTCTGTGGATGCTTTGTGGCCTGGCTGTTTTCTTAGCCAGCTGTTGCTTGAGGGTCTCAGATGGTAGAAGGGCATAGTCTAGGCTTGGAAAAAAGTATGTGTCTCCTCTGGTCAAATAAAAGCTGACTCAAGTTGGTGTTGTTTATCCCTTTTTTTGGTATGAGTGAAAGAACAAAGAAAATGTGGCTGAAAAAAGCCCTGTTTTTGTGATTGGCCAGGGACAAGTGCAATCACAGAGGGTGTTCTAATGTGCAGAAGTAAATGGTGGCCAAAATGAGAAAGATGAAAGTGTCTGGAATAGTCTAATCCTATTGCTAAGTGTTACTGGTAATATTTATATTTAAATATTGCTGCCTTTTGAAGTTGTCTAAGACCATTTAATTTTTGCCCAAGGAAAGGAGTGCTTTTTACCCCTTCCTGTCCATAGAGATAAGATAGGTCTAAAACACAGAGTAATCATTCAAAACAGGGATTATTGGTTAGCAAATATACTAAATGGATGGGTGGAAAATGTGTCTTGGTATAGCTAATCTTTTAGTGTAACTTAAAATTAGATGCTGGCATAGACTTGCTTGAACAGAGACCCTGATCTGGCTCAAAGGTATTTGTGACTAGCACTTGGGATCAAAACCAAACTACTCCCAGAAGGGTTATAACTGACCATAAAGTAAATGTGATTAAAAAGAAAAAAAAAAGAGGTAAGGCTACAGTCATACTTTGGGAATCAATTTGATGATAAAGGCATAGAAAGGGAAAATACAGAAAGCCCTGAGAAAGGTGCTCTGAGTACTGACATCAGTAAGAAAATTTTTTAAGTTGTGTATCTCTATGTCTTTATTTTTACCTACTAGAGAGAAATAAGTAAACAACAGACAAAAGAAAGGATATAAATAAAATAAAAGCAGTACTAGACAGATGGGGAAATTGAAATGGAGGTGAGATGAAGGCTAAAACAGAAGAGAGGCCATAGTTATGGGAAAGGAAGAACAATTAGTAAAAATAGAAATTTCAAACAGGGAATTACTTGATTTATTCTTCTTTCTGTACCTCCTTATATTGATGTTTCTCATGGTCATAAGATTTGTGGTTTGGAGAGGGCAGAACAATTTTGCATGGGTGATCTGAGCTGGACCAGTAGTCTTACACGAAAATAAAAGTGGCAGATAAAAGAATCAAATCACAATTGTGGACAAAATATTGTTGTTTGTCTTATTTATTATTGACTGTTAAATAGCAGGAAAATGAAATGATGTAAGTAAATAAATGAAGCAGTAGAAGTTAATTTTAAATGAGTTTGTCTTCTGCAGTTATGCATAAACCTGATGCATAGGCAGGGATTTGATTCCAGGCGTTAATCTTTTTTGCTCTTTCAAAAGATCAAAGCAATATTTCTCTTCTGAAATTTAGTTTTGATGGGTTCTTGCCCTCCTTCAGCAGCCGTGCCATCAGTAATTGCTAACTACAATGGCTTGCTATTTTCATATTAGTAAATAACATGTTCATGTTCCTAAAATATTTTGTATATTATATAGACACATACAAAATCCTACCATGAATCTATTCTTCCTTCCCGGAGAAATGTTGTTGTAACTGACTCTATTTTGTTAATGTCACATGCCATACTTCCAAATGCAAGGAAATGGATCATTTTTAAACGCAGACCAGTTAACATCAAGTTGGTGTAATATAACATGAGAGTTCCAACTGCAGTTGTGTAAATTGGAAGAAAAGCATATGCAGTTTATAAAATTAAGACTATACACTTTCAGGGATATAACTCAGAAGGGCTTTTGAAGCAGCAAGATTCTTGCCCCAAATGCACCTAGAACAGAATTCAAGATGTGAAATGCTTAAATACCCCTAACTGGTGAATATGTAAAATTTGGTGTTTCAAAATAGATGGGATAACTCCACACAAAGAGGGAAGCATAGCACAGAGATGGAACACAGAAATGTAACTTACCTTTGGTATGTTGCCTAAGACTAACAGACATATGCTTGTCTGTTTAGAATGTTACTTGGAACCTTCCCCTGAACATAAAGGCTTGCTGTCTTTCAGAATGAGGCATAGGGCTTGTGCTTTCTTGTTTAAAAATTGGCTGCATTCCACCATCCCATCTGTTCCTATACAGAATTCTTTCCATCGGTTCTTTCTTCTCTTTTCTGAACACATTTCCCCCTAGTGTGCCCCCATCACCAGGTAAATACTGCAGGATGCTTTTGTGGAAGCTGTGCCATCATGCAAAATTATTGTCAGTAATGAAAGCAGATGAGATAATAGAATAAAACCAAACAGGACTGTTGCCTCACTGCAGGACTCAAAGCTCTGTCCCTGCTTGGAAAGGAGATTCTTACCCTGTTTTCCTCATCGGGGTATTTTTTTTCATCTAATTTCATCTTTTAATGGTCATAAGTTCTTAGTCTCTTCCAGTAAAGTCAATGGTTCCTAAGAATTAAATAACTTTAGGACATTACCTACCTATCCAATTCAAGAAAATACAATTTATCCCTGAATTAGAAATGTTATAAAATTTGCAGCTGTTAATCTTTGAGTCCTAGGTTTGAGTGAAGGATTAGATAATTCTAATGCTGCTGTCTATTCACCAAATCCTTTGAAAGTAATAGCAGAAACTAAATTTAATCTACTAATAATATATGTTGGGAATGTATTTCATCCTACAGTCTCTGAAGCAAAAGGGTAATGCACCAAGAGAAAAAAAACTTCCTTGTGCTTTTTGGTCACTTACTGTTGGAATTTCTTTCCAGGTTCTGTTCATTTTGTGAGAAGAACCCAAGTGTCACAAAAGGTTTTCACTGATAGAATTAAATTAATCCAGCTGTTTTCCCAAGACTTTCAGACAACTAGGTAGGAACTACATGTTGTTAAAATGAAGAAACAAAGCAATTTGATTTCTTGTGGGTATCCTCATGCTGAAATTTCTCCTCCTTTTTTCATGTTTATGAATAATAGAATATTCTAGCAATCCATCTGGACCCATTCTAAAAGAACACCCTTATTTATTAAAGGGGTTGGTCCTTTATGGTCAGCATTCCCTGAAGATCCTTGTCCTGAGAAAAGCTGGGGCATGGTTCAGTTATTTGAAATGCCTTTAAGTTTGGAATAGAAACGTCAGCTCCCATTCCCAAAGCAGTGCATCAGAGCACCACTCTGGGCATACTGTCTTGCCAGTGAAGGAAGCTGAAGCATGACCTGGAAGGCTGACACTCCTCTCCTTCTGCAGGATCTGTAGGCTCAGGAAGGGACATGAACTTCCTCTGTAAATTCTGTAGTGGCTGTGCAAGGCCCAGGACCTAGCACCTGACTGATGACCTCCTGTAAAGCACATAGAGAACTGAATGTGTAGTGCCAGCCTCTCAGAGCCTTCCTGAGGTTCAGAGGCTTTACCTAGCTGTGATTTGTTCTGCATTGCTGGGGAGTATTGCAAAAGATGGCACTGCAATTATACATAACTGGGGGAAAGCAAAGTCCTAATGCTGTAGGAACATGTCTTGCAACTTCTAAACCTTTCCCTGAGATGTCTGCGAAGCCTCCTGATATGTATTCTGTGTGTAAACAATGGAGGCCATCCTCTCTTGAGGAGAGCATGTATTTTCCCAATATCTGCAAGGATTGTCAGCTGCAAGATATTGTCAGTGTTTGCACATAGGTGTAAAATAATTATGTATGAGAGGCACAAAGGCAGGACTTTTACTTGACCAGATCTGTATCACATGTGTGGATACAATCTACAACTATTTCACTTTCATCAGCTATGAGCATTTCACTAACAAGGAGAACTGAGAAATCTCCACATCCCTCTTTTCCCAGATTAGCTCATTCCCTCTTTGAATAAAGTCACACAGAATTAAAATCTAAAATTAAATTGTCATTTGCCTCAGTCATACAGCAAACTGTGAGGCATATTCTGCACCTGTCTTATTTGCTCAATAAATTCTTAAAGTAACATAGCGTCAAACTTTGAGTTTAGCACAGTAGGGCCTTATGAGGTTATTTATAGCTTGTATCTTTCAGGAACCTAATAATGTACCAGCACTTCCTCTCTGTTGTGTCCTCTAACCAGAGAATGAAACTTCCATGAAGATCCTATCCCAGAATGCTTAGTGCAAGGCCAACAGTGGGAGACTGTGAGGAGGGAAGTGGAGGGTGGGATGGGACACAGCAGAAGCATGTGAAGGAAATAGCAACATCCCATAACTGGGCTAAACTGTTAAATAGTCACTCAGTTTAGCTTTGTAGAATTTTACTTTAAATAGGGTGAAAAAAGAAAAAAAGAAGAAAAAAAAGGGGGATTAATCTTGTTTTGGCATGGGTGAATGCAAATGTCTTTTTATGGAGGTGACAGAATCATCTTGATGTTTTTCCCAGCTCTTCCTTTAGACATTGTTAGCATTTGAGAAAATAAGGCTTAATTGCAGAATCTTCACAGCTACAAAGGTGAAAGTTTATCAGAACCTGATCTTACTGTGCTACCACAATCAGTAATTAGTTCCTAATTAGTTGGATTTGCTGAAAAATACATGATGGGGACTCACCATGTGTTACTGGCATCTAAAACAATTTCATCCTGTTAGCTAGAAGAAAGTACTGCTGTCAAGAATCTAAGCCTAATTTTCCCACATTAGCACTGCCCGAGATAAACGGAGTTATTTCCAATCCAAGGTGCAAATTTGCTACTGTGTGAAGAATGTGGTTCATCACATTTCACATAGAGCTTTAGAGTACAGAAGGGTTGTGATAAGTCTAGACTCCCTTTTCTACCAGTAGTTAACAGCATCCAGTTAATAGCTCTGTAACTATTTGTACACGTATCATGTTATTGAGAGTGTGATTTAAAAAAATGCCCAATTCACCTCTGCTGTCATTACAATTAGTGGGAATATTATGACTTGGAACGATAATATTCATCCCAGAACACTCTTCATTCTTTATTTCATGTGTTTTCTAGCAGACAAATAATAGCGAAAGTCTTTTACTTTCCTTTCCCCTTGATCCATATTCAAATGCACATTTTTATTGACAGTCTTGGTAGGACAAGACTAAGCTGGAGGAGAAGAGCAGCAATGAAGGCTAATGCATGGTCTTAGTGAAGCTTTAATACTCCAAATTTTTGAGGAGGCATATTAATAGAGAAGGTTGTGGTTTTCTAGAAATAGAGATGCAGAAGAAAGACTTGGAGAGCCATGGATTCAAATTCCATTGAGGCAGTATGGAGCTCATTAGCAGATCTAAGGAAAAAACATATTGTAAACATATTTAATTGCAGGATGGTGTAATCACTGTGGAGGATCCCTTTACCATAGAGCTAGGAATTATTTATGAAGAGACTCATTTAGCCGAACTTAAAGTTCCTTTAGTGTAGAATTTCCTTTCACACCCTACATGTGAAAGCAGCTTAACCTCTTACCACTACCAATGTATGACATCAGTAACAAACTTGGTTTGTTCACTGCTGAAGTGCAGTGCAGGCTGAGAAGACATGACATTTAACAAGATACATTTTTAGAAAGGCAGGTGGGAGTCAGACATAACTGATAGAAAAGACATGGTATATAAGTAGAAATGGACAGAAGAAGCCCTCTCAGCAGAAGCCCTACTAACCTTTCTGTAGCTCACCTGACTGGGCATCCTATGGCATCCAAACCTTTTGTCAGAAAATATTTTTTCTCATAAAGAGGAGAATTCTCCTCATAAAATTGCTTGGAAGAGAGAATTTAGAACACTTGCAAAATAGCATGGGCTTGATTAGCTAATTAAAATTGAATCCATCCACCTCATACTACTGGGCCCCTGTGACATGGGGATGACAGAAGTGACACATGACCTATGAAAGACTTCCTGTCTTCTGCAGTGGCAACCAAAATATCTTTTGTTTATTTTAAATATCATTAGATGCAGTCAAGCAACTGAATTGCAAACCTGACTAATGTGACAGGGAGTCAAGGTGGTTACCTGAATGTAGATATCAAATGCTATTTCAGATGACTTGGGTTACATGAGGCATCCACAGAAGGTGAAGATACAACAGCACTACATTTCACACCCTCTGCAGCTGGGGTATGTTCTTCTGGAGCTGAATGTAGAGGCCAGAGGAGATATTTCATATTAAACGGCACTAGATCTTTGCATGTAAGCAACTAACCAAGGCCAAAATGTGCAATTTACCTGGAGAGCTTTAGGGTAAAAATATATAAAAATATATACACTTTGCTTGTATTGCCTTACTTTTCTCTGTTTCAGTACTTACTACATAGGCTACAATAGTGTCCATAGCACATCACAGAAAGGTGATCTTAAATAATTACTTCTGTGATAAATTACTGCCACTAATATGGATAACATCTCTGAACAGGGTGAAGTTGTAGGGTTTACAGGTAGAGGAAGGAGCTAAAGAGAAGTTTGCTTTACATGGGAGGGGTGGAGGCAAGATAGGAGCGTGATGATTCAAAACCCATTGTTCATAAATAAGCCTCTTAGAGAACTGATGCCTCCTGGAGTAGTAACCAAACTGTCTTAAAAATACCATTGACTCTTTTTCTTGACTGAGGGAGGAACATAGGAATTTGGACTCAGGCTGCGATGAGTAAGGGCAGATGCACATGGGATGCTTCTCTTTAGGTGTGTTCCCCAGAACTAGAAAATTTGAATTACATAACTTACATTACTTTTTGAATGCATCCTATTCTGTGAGTGTTGAAGTCTTATACTAGGCTCCAGGGTGGAGGCTGATAAGAGACTTCCTGAAGTTATCTCCAGGATGACCATCTGGAGGTGATTTCTAGAAGCAATGACAAGAGGAATTTTGGGTCATCAGCATAAACTCTTGAATTCATCTGGATAAGATTTAGTCCTTCAAAGATTCAATTTACAACAGAAAAAGACCAGCAGTAGTGAGGATGGCTTCATGCTGCCACTTACACACTCAGTACCTGGGCTATAACAGAAATCTTAAGTAAGGTTCTAAATAACCAACTGTGTTATAAGAGCTCCTTTGGAAGAGATGGGGCATGGTGGTACATACCCAAACCTCCTCCAGCTCCTGCTGGGCACTGCTGTGATGCTGTTATCAGACTAGGACAGGAATGATGGGAAAAGATGAAGTCACAGAGGCAGACTTAAATATGTCTTGGTGTACAAGATGTGCCTATTTTTTGTGGCTTTCCAAGTTTTGGAAGAAGTCTCATACCAGAACAGGCATGCACTGACTGCAGCTGCTCCTAGAAGGGGAAGAGAAGAGTAAAAATAAAAACCTACTTGCAAACTGAAATAAGCAACTCAACATTAAAAGTTTCTCTATGTGCTGTTTCTTTCATTTATCCATAAAAGTGATGATTACATCACTGAAATATTTTTATTTATTATTATTATTATTATTTATTCTGTTTGGTATTCATACTTTTGTTAGACAGCTATTCTCACTTTTCACCATATCACTGGATTGAACACATTCATTGTTCCTTCCAAGCAGCTGTTACAAATGTATCAGAATTCTTTCGCATTTTTCAGCTAAATACTGATCCTAATCAATTTGCTTAAATCAATTCTGTATTACTTTAGACTTTGTCATCATGAATCCAATACTTTCATAGCAAAACCCGAAAATTATTCAAATATGTTATTTAGAAATGCCACCAAACTATTTCTAAAAACAATTAATACACTAGGAAATACAGTATTTCCAAACCAAAGCACAGATGGCACAAATGACATTACAGAAACTCTTTAATTGATTAATACTGAATACTAAAGCTATTGTCTGCTACTCTGCAGTTAGACTTTCTGTGATGTGCATTTACAAAGCAACAAGAGCTAGCATCACTATGTTGGTATGTTTGACTGCGGCATAGTTCTTTTGCCTAATTAATTAAAATTATTGAGGGACAATGTATTGTTTCAGCCAAGTTTTCCAAAGAAAGGACTTAATTTCTCTGAAAATTTAAACTTCCAAATTAGATGAAACAATTCTCTTTAAAATGGTCTAACACAATGTGTGAGTAACAAACTATTGCGAAACTATTGCCTAACAATTTGAAAAAAATCTGTTTCTTCTGTGACCCAACACCATATTACATTGATATAGTCTAAATGGCAAAGGTGGCTTTTGTATTATCTATCCATCTCTAAATTTAGTGACAACTTTTTCTATTGTCCTCCCGTGTTTACAGGCACATTTCTATAGGTAATATATTATTTATAATAATGAAATATAACATTTTAAATATGATCAGAGCATGCATACACTCAAGTAAAGAATTGCTCATTTTAAAATTGCTTCCCACAATTTAAAGGTGCCAGATATGAAATAAATTACTGGTTAACTATTGAGCCTTTGAAATCAGCCAGCCTTCTGCTTTGCTGCAGTGTGGTGCTGCCAGCAGGTCAAGAGGTGATCAGCACTGGTAAGGCCTCACTAGTGGGGGAGCACCATGTCTGGTTTGAGGCAGAGACTCGGAATTGTTAGAGGGAGTCCAGCAAAAGGCCACAAAATTGATGATGAAGGGGCTGGACCATCTCTCACATGAGGAAAGGATGAGAGAGCTGGAATTGTTCAGCCTGGAGAAGGCTCAGGGAAATCTTGTCAGTGGGTATCTGAATGGAGGATGTTGATAAGGACACAGCCAGGGTCTTTCCAGTGGTGTCTGGTGACAGGACCAGAGGCAACAGGCACACCTGTTGGTGACACAGAAGGGTCCCTCTTGAACTGCAAGAAATACCTTTTTTTAACTGTGAGGCTGACCAAACCCTGGCACAGGTGGTCCAGGGAAGTGGTGGAGTCTCCATATTTGGAGATGTGGTCCTGGCCCTGCCTGAGGAAAGGTGTTAGAGACCAGATGACCTCTAGAGGCCCCTCCCAAAATCAGCCATGCTGTGATTCTGTGTAGGTGCAGCATCAGCAGTGCCATTTTTTCCTGGAAAGCTTCTAGTAACAACTCTGCTATATCCTTTCATCTGGTGAAATACAATGGAAATGACAGCAAAATGATCCCTTGGAGAGGCAATGCTTATCAGCTCAATGCAAAGCTGAGCAAGTGCAAATATTAATATTCAGTTTAAGGTCTAGTCTATCTGAATGAAGATGCACTGATGTTTCTTTAAGTATGTTGGCTCCAAGTACTTGCTCAGCATCTTGAATCCTCTTGAGGACTGGCCTCAGAATGTGAGCACAAGATAGATGCTGCTGCCTTCTGCCTTCAGATTTATGCCTTGCAGGTACTATCACAGAGCTGGCCATCTCTTAAAATTTCTTTTGCCTAGCGGAACCATTCATTGCTCATCATGCCTCCTGTTGCAACCCCCCTTACTGGAGCCTCATGCCCCCTTATTTACAGAAGTTAGTCTCCCACTTTAGCACTGAGCCCTAGAACAGCACACACAATTTTATATTCCTTAGTCCTACAAAATTCAAGAAAAAACAGTAAGGAAATTGCAAGTATGTAATATATGAGTATATGTATGTACATAAAGAGTAAACTTTAATAATTATCTACATAAATTGCATCATTGCTATACTGGAAATATTTTTTATCATTTAGCTTGCCCTTATAACTACATTTACTGCTCATATAATTAATATAAATTTGTGACATTTTTCTTTAGAGTATAATTTTCAAAATGTACTATGCATGAAAAGGATTTTTTAACTTCATCTCCCATATTTTACACCTACAAATACAGTGCAAAACATTCTGGGAATATTTTTATTAAACATGAAATATAACACATCCATCAATATTTTCAGCAGCTGTTAGATCAAATTTTGTATTTTCCCCTATAAATTAAAAAAGTTGACTATTTAAATGCTATTAATAGACAGGCTATATAACACTTTTCAAAATGAAGATGATAGCCCTGAATTTGCACAAATTACAGTACTGTTCAGTCTTTTATTTTGATGTTTTAAAATTCAACTAACAATCTGACTTCTGAGAGAAGAAAGATAAAACAAGAAAAGACAAATCTTCATAAAGGAGTAAGGCCACTGTGGCTAACTCGGTGTCATCAGAGCTAATACAGCAGTCACTTTCGGTGTCCCCGTTGTCTTGAGGTTTGAAGTTGGTTCCAGTAAGGCAGATGCATTTTTGGATGTCCCAGAATGACCAGGTGTCTTAGTTGCAGTTCTTTTGGCTGAGTGGACTGTGCAGAGAGCTTTACTTCAGGGCCAGGTGGCTCCTGGCCTCAGTGCCCTCCGTGGTGCCTTGTGCTGGTACAATGTTCAGGTAAATGTCGTACTGCTGGTCCATGCCAAGGTAGCTGTCGCTCATGAGATACAGGGTGTAGATACACCTGAAAAGTAAAACCAGCATTGTTAGTTTGGGAATTGGGCCTTGACTGCTTGGAAAACGTAATAACTAGGAGAATTTGAGAGTTTGTCATACTTTCCAGGAGTTTCTGGAGTATAAAAAGCAACGGAAACAGTATTTCGATTTCTGACATATCCAGTTCTTTTCAGGGCAATGAGTTCTTTTTTATCAACTTCTCCCAATATCAAAAACCATCCTTCATCCTTAACTTTGGGGAATCGAGGAGCCATTGCTTTACTGTCCTGCTTTCCCTGTTGAGGAGAAGAAACAGTTTAGGAAAATTAGAAATCACCTTTCGAAAATGACATTTTTCCTTGAATGAGAAACACCTCACAACCATATTGCTGTCAATTGTTAATTTAGCCAGACTAAAATAGTGTTACTTCTTTCCAGAAGAAGGGGTAAAAAATGAAATAAAAAATCACAATCCACAGAGAAAAATCCAGAATAGAAGATATTATTCTACTTATTTTGTAAACTACTAAAACTTCAATGGAAATACTATTCCCTTTCTGTAATTTTATCTAATATATTCCAAACACAGAAACATGAACTGTAAATCTAGCATCTTTAAATAAAGCTAATACATTTTATTCAAGATTAATATAAAGACAAAAACAACACTTAGCATTTATTTGAGTTTGGTATAGAAAAAGGAAAGATTATTTTAGTGATTCTTTAAGACAGTGACTTTACTGCTGGAAGCTGAAGATAGAATGATGCACACTCAATCAACATTCATTTCGCGTTTTGTAAAGGGAAAGGTTTTACTGAAGATTTATATGGAAGAAGAAACACCACCACAGCAACGAAGCTTTAGGAACAGTTTGATCCAGCTGTTTTTTACAAAAGAGGGATCAAATTCTAGGAGAGGTTTATAAAAAAGTGATCACTGCATGAAATGATTCGGCTCCTTTCACTTCCATGGCTTCTGGTTAGGAAAAGTCTCTCCCGCAACTGGCACAGCAAAAAGAATGATGTATGGATGAGCTTTGGCCCTTTGTTCTTCCTAAAATAAGACAGTTTCCCCTTGCAACTATAGTGAATCTGCTGTAGTAATGAAAAAAAGTCTTTTGAGAAACAAGAATACTTTTCACATATAATTCTTAACTAATGTAAGATAACTTCAGGATTTTCAACAGCACACATATATCTCCATTATTATTAAAATGGAATTGTCTTAAGAGTCTCAGAACTAACACCTAAAACTCTTCTCTACTTTTATCTTCGGCTCTTTGCATCTTACCAAAATGCTGGTAATTATAATTCTTAATTATTTGAAATGTTAGAGAAATTGATTTCCAAAATTATAACCATGGTGGTCCATATGTCATTCATGGCATGCAAATGACAGAGAAAGGTCTGGATAAGTGAGTGACAGCTCCAATGTCAGCAGTGCCTGACATGAAGGTAGGTCCAGCTCTCTTCAGATCTGACACACAGGTACAGCCAGGTACTGCTGCTGGGGCAGAGCAGCTGGAAAACAGTGCAGCTCCTGGAGTTTCTGACTTGGCACAGCAAGATTTACTGAGGGCCCAGCGAGCTGACCAGCCCAGAGGGCAATGAGATGTGCTTTAAATGGGCAAAAGGCTGGGACTGAAATGTACTGGGAAAGAATTGTACGTGGAATTTGTTCTAGGAACTGTTCAAAAAAGCATCAGATGCAAAATATAAGGGAAATATTCTCAGTAAAGGCCTGAGGACATGTTACAAATAGAAACATACTCATAGGTGTGAGTCTGTATGCAGTTTGGAAGCACCAGTGAATGTAACTGGAAAGCTTATAAATTAGTTTGATTTTTTTTCATTGACTTGGTCTAGGATTTTACCTTAAAAGCCTACTTACTATCCTGTTGAAAGATGAAAAAAAAATTTTCTTCACTATGAGTAGAGAAAAGGCTTAGAAAGTACTTATAACCTACATAATACTTATACCATAAAGAAAACTATTATAGTGCATAAAGCATCATTGACAATGTAAATGAATTATTGGACACTTGTGCAGGGAAGGAAATGATAAATAAGTGTACCTGGTAGCCCATCTGGGTTCTGTGCAGGTTTATTTGGAGCACATACTCTTGATCAGCATGCAGTTTGATCCATCTCTTGTCATCTCGTGTGTCTGCTGTCCAAGAAGGAACAGGTACCTCATTCTGTGGCTGAACTGCATCATCCCAACTGCCCTTAATGCTCAGGCTGACGTTCAGAATTGGCAAACGGCACAAGAAATTCCAAGCCTGTAGAAAAAACAGATCCCTATGGATTACGAGATAATCTATACAATCATTGCCACTCTAACATAAACAATTCAATGTGCAGTCCACATATTTATTCTATAATAATATTTTATTGTGTATTAGAATATACATAATTGTACAACTCTCAATCATAAGCATAAAATACTTTTCATTAACCTCTTATGCTACTTTCTTCCTAGCAAATAAAACAAATGTGAAACTCCTCAAGCACGTTACACATGCCTTGCTAAGATTACTGATGTCTGAATACAGAAAAAATTCCTTACTGCTCCCGATTAAAGTATTTTTTCCTTATAAGCCACTTAAAAACTAGTATAATTAAGTTTTAAATTAAACTTCCTTAGCATAATCCATAAAGAACAAGTCACTGCAGTGCTAATTAGCAATAGGCAAACCTCAGAGAGTTCAGAGGATCAGTTCAGATAATTAACCAAAAGTTCAACTGCATATCCAAAGTTATCCCTATTTTTTTTGAGGTTTTCTTGCATCAATCCTCATGAACTCTCCTTCTTAGAGGCTTCCTGAGGAATTTTAAGTCTCTGCAGTCTCCCTTGAACTGCATCAGGTCCTCAACTTTCTCATCCTTGTGCAGAGAACTGTTGTTAGAGGATACAATCTGTGTAGCTCAACATGACACTCTTAACCTTAAAAAGGCATCCTGAATATGCAGCCCTATGTTTCTCTCATTTTGGTCTCTATCAGACCAGGAAAAGTAGCTCTGAGAAGCTGTGACAAAAATGGAAGGGAGCAATGTAGGCTTTCATTTAGTAACAAAGAAAATCAGCACGTTCATGCAATGAAATTTGTTAGGAAAAAGAAATGGTATTGGCTGTGGAATGGAGGCAGTGATTTGTGGCCTTTCTATGGCTGACAAAGACAGATGAGGATGGCACTGGAAGAAAAAAACTAAAAACCAAGAATCACCCTCTCCCCTGACATCTTTTCCCTCCATTCCCAGAAAAGAACAGGAATCAGCATATATGAAAAGCTAGAGGGTGGGAAGGAGAAGAAGGAAATAAGAATATTGGTCTTGGAAAAGAGCCATCAGACGCCAAAATGGGAACTTGTGGGAACAAAGAGGGTAAGCATAGTTACATGGGCAATAACATGGAGCAGAAATGTTTTATCTGGAAAAAGACTAAAGCGTATTTTATTTTTCAAGTATGGGTTTGACCATGCAGTGTTTCAACAAAATGTATTTTCATTTAGATTGTGTCTGATGTGTCTGATTGTCTCGATGCGTCTGATTACTTTTTCTGTGCTGGAAGGCCTAGAGGCCTAATGAAAGCTCAGTTTGCTTTTTGCAGACATCATTGCCACGAGTCATGCTGACAATAATAGCACATGGAGTCATACTGACAATAATAGTGTATGTCAATGCATGATTAGGGATACAGCAGCCAGGGAAAGCAGACCTAAGGTCGTGCTGCCCTAGGAAAGGTGGTGCTGTCTCTGTCTCACTGTGCCTGTCTCCATCCCTGGCATGTTGGCATTGCCATGCTGGGATTGTGCAGCTAGATTTTGGTGTCATTTTGCTGTCATTTTGGTGACAGCATGAACTTAGATCAGCTTAAAGCTGATTGTGGCAACATATTCTCTAATCCTGCAACTCTGAATAGGCATGAGCCTTCAGTGCCACTGAAAGAAGTGGTCTGTCAGATCTCAAGATCTCAGTCCTGAGATGCTGAGCCACCGAGACCACCTTGGGGGGCTCGGGACTCCTGGGGTGTTGCCAGAAGTGTCTGGTGGCTGCACTTTGACCCTACACAGGATGAGGATAGGAGGACTTCACCAGGGTGAATGGTGAAGGGATTAGTTAATTAGAGAGTGAGACACAGGGTTTAGGATTTATGTACAGGGGGTTTAGAGGAGTAAGATGGAGGAATTGGGGCGTGTCCTGTCCTTCTTCTTCTTCCTCTTCTCCTCCATCTTCTTTGGCCACGGTGGCACCTTTGGATTGGTTATTACTGAGAGTGCACCGAGTTATAAGAATAGATGGTATTGGGGAAAAATGATAAATATTGTACACGTAACAATGGGTATAAAGATAGGTGACTGTCCGGAGGGCAGGACAGTGTGCTCATGGCTGGCTGCTGAGCAGAGCTCTGTCGGGCCGAAAGAAAATCTTTTAGATAAACAATTAATAAACATAAAGACCGAAAGAAGAACTGAAGCCTCTTCTCGTCCTTCGATACGCGGGCTGCCCCAAGGCCACCCCGGGCCTTTCCAGGCCCCTCAAACAGCCGAGATAACCGGACAGTGGTGCAGCCTCCTCCCCTGCTGGCACAAGCATTCATGCAGTCACTTGGCTACGGGCCACTTTGACTGTCAGTGAGAGGGCTGACAGGATTCCTCCTCCTCCCCTTGTCCCCAGATGCTCATTCCCACCTCCTTGCCCGAGGCAGACACAGCGTTTGTGCAGCTGTGGGTGAGCTGGGTCAGGGGAGGTGACAGCGGCACGGGGAGGGCAGCACTGCCCATTTCGGCTGCAGCACAGGCTGATTTGGATGAAAATGGCTGCATTACCAGAGCCTGCCTGAACTAAATGAGAAAACTGGCTTCAGCTACAAACTAATCTCTCTCTCTCTCTCTCCTCTTCTGTGTACTGCATGAACAGCTGTGTCTGTTCAGTGCAGAAGGTGGGGAGGGCCAGCTGTGAGCGCTCGGGAGCTGCAGTGTAAAAGCAGGGGACACAGATGAATTGCACCAATGTTCTTAGTGGTGTCTTAGCTGCGAAATGACAGGAAAATTACAACAGAAACTAAAGAGATAGGACTTTAAGGAATTATTACATCTCTCTTTTTCCCAACTCTGAAAGAAAATGGGGAAAAAAAGACAGCACTTTGAAGAAGGTGAAAAAAATACTGCTGACATTCTTAACTGATTGTTGCTAGGATTTTGATACATATAATACACAAGACTACTAAACCTGCTTCCAGCAGATCAAACAGAATGACAACTTGAGTAGGAACATCTCTGGAAAATGATTTTATGTTCAATGTAAAGGTTTTTAAGAAGAAACTTAGGGTAGGAACTCTGTAGACCCACTGTGTCTCTGTGTGTGTAAGCAGGGTATTTCAGCTGAGATCAGGACAGGCACGCTGACAGTAACCTACCTGGCAATCACCTCTTTGGTTGTACTTCAGATATCATTTGTATCAAAAGTACATAAAAGCCTGAAAGTTTTTATGTCTCTGAAAGGACAAGACCTGTTACAAATATGTTGGAATAAAGTTTAATTTCAGCAGAGATCATAATGTAATAACTCCTTTAGTGGCATTACCTGTTAGCTTCACCATAGTCTGGTGAAGATTATGATTTGGGCTGGTTTATCCCAGCATAATCTGTTTGTCAAAGGCTGTCATGTCATCATGCAGTTTTCATAACACAAACAAACTAAAGTAACTCATTAACTTTTTAATTAGGTAAGAAAGCAGATTTAATGTCATCCTATGAGGGCTAGTGACAGTTATATTTGATGATCTTAAGGGTCTGTTCCAACCCAAAGGATTCTATGATTCCTTGATTTATCACGTCTTGTGTATTTGAAAATTATAGGCAAAGTTAGTATTGCTTGATCATTGATAGAATATGCACAGCAGGCTGCCTTTTTATCATGCATGCAATGTGGGGGAAATGAAGAAATGCTTTTCTCACAAAGGAAAAAAGTCAAGTAGTAGCAGGTGAAAATGAAAAAAAGATGACAGGAACACAGATACTTCCAGAGTAAAAGTAGATTATACTAAAGTAGAGATAATATTTATTTATTTTCAGTCTTGAAGTTTCTTTTTTCTCTTTCAAAACATCAATATCAACTCAATATTTTAAAAGATGCTTAATGCCTAAGTGACTTAGAAACTGAAAGAGATTTGTTAAAGAAATATGATTCACAATGAATCACTGAAACACAGAGCTTTCACCAAAGAGTGGGGTTAGTCTAAATAGTTTGAATTTAGGTTGTCAGCTTTTAAAGCTCCCCTGACTTTCAGTGAGATTTGGAATTATAATACTAAATTCTGTAAAATTAAACTCAGGCTCCCATGTTGCTTAGGTATTTTTTGACAATTTTGATGGGTTTTTTTGCTGTATAGGAAGACACAAGCACATATCACCTCCTTTTAAATCTATCAACATATCCAATAAATACATGCACATATATACTATAAATATACATTTATCTACCAATCCCATAGACTCAAATTATAATCAAATGAAAAATTCTTCACAAACCTTTGGGAACATCATTAGTATTTTTGCCAATAATCTGTCTCCCCAGGACCTAGTCTAATATTCCAAACCCATGTGCAGCTTCAAGAGTGGCTATTTAAAAATTAATTACCAATCTGCTTAAAAGGCATTTTCTTCTTTCCAAATGTAAAACTTCTTCCTTTTCCCATCTGCCTGAAATTTATGTAAAGCTTAAGCTGTTTTTACCAGTGTCTTGCTAGTAATCTTTAGCTTTAAGATATGGGTTAAATATACTTTGAGTGAGAAGTAAAAGGTTTTTTAGGAAAAGAATAGTTTTGGTAATTTAGTGTCATATTTACCACTTTATTTGTCTCTGTTCATGTCTGGTGCCAGAAGGCTAAGCTTAATCTCTCTAGTCTGATATTCTTTTTTTATAGAAAACATAAAATACAGATGCTGAAGAATTTTTCTCTTGGTTGGCTCTCTCTATGTGAGCACTGAAAGACTTGACACTCAACAGGCAGTCTTTAATTTTCTGCAAGGTACTACAATACTTTTAAACTTTTTTTTTTCTATAAAAAATAGTGCAAGGAATATAACATATTGGTATAAAGCTTTCACATTTGTAATGCCCTGCACAACACAGTCATGGCTTCGCTGTACCCAATACAGCCATTCCCAGCTCATGGAAATGAAAGTTTCTCCTCACATGATGGGAAGACATTATGTTTTTCCCTCTTATATGCATCTGTATTTACAAACATAGATATATAGAGGCACAGAGTCACTCACAGTGTGAATGTACACACCACATACACGCAAGCTATTTTTGAAGAAACTGCTAAGACATTTCAATACCAGCCAAACATATTTATCTGAGGATTAATCTTCATCTATTGAATCAGACGAGAACACTGCCATGCATACAATTATTTAATTAGCAGCCAAATCCTCTGCCAGTCAGCAGCCGTTCCAGGCATACTGATGGGGCAGTAGATGCAAATCTCACAGTAGTACTGCTTTTTCTCATTACTACTGCAATTAGCACTTAAATTGATGCTTTAAACATACTAATTTCTGGAATAATTCAGGATTTGTATGTTACCTGGGATCGCCTCACTGCAGAGACGACACCAGATTGCTACGCAAATTGAAGCACTTTTGAGCCAAATAACCATCATCATATCAGACAGAGCCAATTTGCATTTGCTTTTAAAGATAACAGAATGGCAATTTATGCAAATAAATTAAGTAAGTTTACTTCTGAGTTCTCCCTGAACTAATTATAACAATGTTCTAATTTTTTATCACATCTGAAAGTTGGACTGAAATCAATGTGTATTATGTTAGAAATCTGTTGTTAAAGGAAGCCTTTTTTTGATGTCAATACATTTTCTTAATTCAAAATTTTGATGTTAATTTGGTTACAAATGCAGATGTCTGTTACAGACATTTAAGTACTTTTCTTCTTGTTTGCATATCAGTAAAAGGTTTAACTGAAGCTGAACAGTCAAACTGTCCTTTTAAACATTCAAATAAAAAACATTTGAAGTATCGCTTTTGAAGTTTTCATTTTTCCTACATTTATTTGAAATCAATAGGCTTAGAATGTGATGAATGCTATGGAATATAGCTATCCTTTGCTGCAAATGCCTTGAAAATGAGACTTTAGCAGCTCAACATTTTGGAACAGTATTCTTTCTGTTTCAAACATAAAATGAGTGCTAGATCTTTTAATAAGAGTATTCTCAGAAAAAATGGTGTTTGACAGACCACTTCAGAAGCCAGCTATGATGACATTTGCAATGCATGTATTCCTAGTGCAGAGCTATGGAAAGGTGGATAACACTCAGCAGATTGAATGACCTACAGAAGCATCTTTAGAGCAGAGAGATGTGGTAATATCATCCATAAACTACAGTCTGTTACTGCTTAGTAGGGAATAAGTGAGAATGATATTAAGAAAACAGGCAGAGAAGAACTTCTGTAAAGCCAGCAGTACCCTGAAATCAGAGCAATGAATGTGTTGCACTTTTATACAGAACATCACATGGTATTTACTGAAGGAGAGAGAATATTTCTTTGCCCAACTACTCTTCCTTTCCAATCACAATGATAATGGTCACAGATAGAAAGTGTTACCTGTGAAATGTGTGCTGCTGGCAACTCACTGTCCACAATGGAAGCAAAAACATTCTCTTTTCCTTCGCAGGCAGCCATTAGTTCGGGAAGACACTCGATAGGTCCTTGGTAACCTCCATGCACACTCTTCCTTTGGCCTTGGCTCCACTTCCTGATACAGACAGCAAAACATATGCCCAGGGAGGGAAAGCAAACATTTGTACTCAGTTGTTTTGGTGGTAAAACTCAATACTGTGTTCTGTTTTTAAAGGGTGGTCATTTATTTTTGGTTAGCATTAATTACTGCATCATCTAAGCATCTATAGAGCTTTGCATTATCTATGATGTTAAGATGGATACTAATGTAGTTTTATAATGGATTAAAATAAAGAGATAATTAACATACAGAGTTAGATTTGTTAGGACTTGGAACCCTTCCAGTGGTCTCTTGTTAATTTGTCTGGAATCACGGTTCTCAAAATAATCTGTGGGGGTTAATTAATCAATGAATATTGAAAACAGAAACAGAAAATCCATTTGGGAAAGCATCACTGTGCTTCTGATTCATTAACAAACATTCTCAGGCACAGCAATGCCATTCAGACACCATCAGCAGCAGAAAGTAGAAATAAATTGGAAACCTGCTAATGCTTAAAAGAATTACATACCGAAAAAGGTAAAGATGCTGGAGTTCTACATTTGGCAAAGTAAGCAGGGATGAGTCATGTATCCATCTACCCTGAACCACCATCTGCACCAGGCTGGTTATGTTCAGAGCAGCCACCAGCCAGCCATGATGTGCTGCTACATCCAGCATTGCCTAAGCAAAGGAGACACATAATTAACAAAAAAACCCCCGCAAATATAATTGCATACCTGGTTCATACAAGGAGCAACATGTGATTAATGTTTAACATACAGTGATTTCTAGGCCTTAACATAAGAATTTACTTCAACCACTATTTATGGCAGTTAGACGCTTTTGGAATTAACCTTGGAAAAAGATGAATTAAATCCTCTATCACTGTCATCAGTTCTTACTCCCAAAAAGGTAATTTACACAATGGTTTTGGGGGTGAGAACTGAAGGCAGACTCTTTTCCTTACAAATAACTGCTCTTTGACACAACTCAACTCAGAATGAAGGGAAAAAAATCTCAACATTTACTGAAAAAGAAAAGGTTACAATTAATTGCAGTATTTATTTATTTTTTGACATGAGAGCTTTCTCAGAATTACATAACTATTCAAAAATCCTTGAACTATTTAAGAACAACGCCGACATATTTACATTTGTTCAAAAATTAATACTAATGTAATTTACCAGTAGCAATTATTATTTCCATTTGAACTAAGTACTTAAAAAACCCCCCTGGAATTGGACTAGATAAAAGTATTAAAATTTAGCTTAATAGCATATTAGAGGTTTTGTTCAACACAGACACATAAGTTGAAATCTTGAAGAAAGCTTACAAAATAGCTTATATTTTACCTATGGTGTGTAAAACAATTTGAAACAAAATGGATTTCACCCTTTGCACTGTGAACACTTGACTGTCTTGAGAATGAGGGTGAGGGATACTTGGCTGTCTCTTCTTTGGCATCTCAATCCTGATCCTGAAAAGCTTCCCCAAATTACACAGAAAACACAAGCAAACAAAAACCCTCTGTGCAGCTATACATCAGATTTCAAAGTGTTAAAATCATCCTGCCTTCCATGCCTTATGAGTTTCTGCTCCATTTCTATTTCCCATGTTTTGGCAGTACAAATAAGAGGTACACTGTTTACTAACAGTATACCTCTTATTTGTATAAAGATCTAAAGCTAATTCAGTATGGATTTTGCACTGCAAATGGCCCTATGGACATGAAAAAATGGTTCTGCTTGCTTTTTTCCTTGACTGGACTTATACTCTGTTTGGTTAGTCTGAAAGTGAATTTAAGAGTTCTTCCAACGGAAAAAGGATGAAACATGAATTTTTGGTTTCAACTTTTTAAAATAGTAAATGCAGCTATTTGGATATGTAACATACTTTCCATGCTGTCTATAGTACATTGAATGAATTATTATGATTTGTGAAAGCATTTCAGCAGGTGAAAAAAATAATGCTATAATGTATTAGTTGTCTTGCTTATTTTGTTGTTCAATAACATTATGATCACAATAAAGTGTGGGTCCTCATATTAAAACACTCTAATTCACATTGGAGTAGAAAGTCATATATTTAACAGTAGTTCGCCATGGAGGGAATTTAATATTTTATTCAAATACCAGCAAATAGATTTTTTAAGAAAGCAAGGAATATTGATATATTGAATCTGGTGTACTGAATAGTTTCAACACCTTTTTAAATATCATCTTGGTGTTAGGAGGGTTGCAGTTTGATTTTATGACTAGGCTTCAGATGTTTCCATGGGTTTTTCTTGTAAACACAAATGATATTGTTTGATACTTAGGCAGCAGATACCTGCACCATTTTAACTTATTTTCCATCCACTAGTGTAATGAGGAGAAGCTGTCTGTGTAAGTCTTTACATTTAATCAAATGTTTTACAGACAAACAAAAGGCAGCATTTACTTAAGGCAAACTAAACAGTGAAATCTTCTTTAAACAAAGGAGTTGTTTACACACGCAGAGCTATTTCAATTAAATTACACTGATTCTGGAGAAATACTGACTTTAAAGACACAAGTTAGTTTCACTCCTGGCCGAGTCACACAGTTTATTTTAGCAGTTTACAATGCAATTTCAACAGGGTTTTTTTTCTAGCTCGGGGTGATAAGATCAGTGACACTTAGAAAAATATTTGAAGTGTTACCCTGTATTACCCAAATGTTGTCTCATTTCTCATGAATTGTGGATAAAGGGCCTTTCAGCTAATAAAGATCCAGATTTAATATTTAAATTTTTTGAGGAAGAGTCCTAGCATCCTGAAAGTCTCTAACATTCCTAATGACCCTAAAACTAGTACCTCACAGCACAATCTTGCTGGTTTCCATTTTCTGTTTCCACTTGGCTTGCCAAAGTGATTTCCATGTAGGATTGTTTTCACCAAATAGAAAATAAAATTATGTTAGAAATCACATTTGAAAGGAGAAGCTTTGTGGCCTGCAGATTTATATGTTAGTTCACATGACATTTACTTGCATAAGGAGGGAATTGTTCTCAGCATCAGACTGGAGTCAGTCTTTGAAACTTACAAGGTGAATTGCTCTTTACCCGATTTCACATTTTAAAGTATATTGAAGACTATCCTTACAGCACAGTCTGTGTTTCTGAGCAGTCTGTGTTGCTGAGACAGTCTGGTATCTGCCTCCTGTTCTCCACTACCTGATTCCTGTTCTTTTCTGCTATTCTGACAGCCTGAAACATCATATTCCCCAGTGATGATGCGGCTGTACGTATGTGAAGAAGAATCAGCGAACAAATATCTTTCTTTTCCATGAGCAACAAGAAGAATACAGCAAGTTGTATTTTTAGTCAGGATGAAGCAGTGGTATTTCATAGAATGCTTCTGGAGATGCACACATAATACATTGTTCTGGTGTGTGGTTTTTTTTTTTTTTTTTAAAATCTATCCCTCTCCCCCCTTTTAAACAGAGGTTTGAAAAGAGGAAAAGAAGAGTGAAGATGTAAGAGAAAGATAAATCTAAAACAAGCTATACTGAAATTAACTGGAGGATCCTTTCACATAGAAAATCTCCTAGAAATTGATAGAGGCCTACAGACAGATATCCCGTAGGGAGTGAGGAAAGCCTGTGTGTGTGAGACTCTGTGTTCCACATTGTTATAATGAATCCACACGGCAAATCCTCTTTTCCTCCTTATTTTCTGCTTCTTTACCCATAGAATTTATTCACAGCATCTCTATCTGGATGTGAAATCCAAGACAGTGACATTGTGAAAAAGTCAGAACAATGGTAAAGTTGGCTTGTTTCATCTGCTGCCTTGGAAACCTCCACACATTTTGTTTTCCTCTAAGTGTAAAACACGGAGATGCTTGATACTTAAATGGTTACTGAAATTCCTATAAATACTCCAGGTAACAAACTGAGTTATTCCCCTATCTCCAAATGTAAATGTAAGCAACTAAACAAAGAATATAATACAAACCACAAAATTTTAAAGTATTTAATATTTATATTATCTGATGAATAATATATTTAGTTTCTCTGGTTTATCTAGTTGCTACCCATTTAGCTTGTTGTATAACCAGTATAATTTTAAAGAAACTTATGGCTTTTTAAGCTCTTATTCTGCAAAATAGTAAATAAATTCTAAATATCTTAGAGTGGGTAAGATTGGAACAGATTAAGAGTATTATTCTAAATTGGGAAATGGCACAAAGTGGTTTTGTGCCATTTCTAGCCTTTCTAGCCTAAAGAATTTAAAGCAATATGGGATAATTTCATCACAGACAGAAATTTAAAAGAAGAAGACAGTGAGTGCAACAAGTGAAACAGGAAACAGTAAAGATACTTTAACTACAACAAAAAAAAAAAGTCTTTTTTTTGTAAACCAACAAATTAAATAATAAAAAAACAAACCAAACCAAAACCCACCCCTCTAAGCCCACCACTTTTTTACCTGAAGTAGAATAAATGGGGGGAAAAAGATGGAGTCAAGGGAATTATTGGTTGTTATAACAGAAAATATGTTTACCATCCTCTTATTTGGGGCTCCTTCTGCGCTTAGGAGAATTAAAAGCAGATGCCTGCACTGAGATGGGTTTTCATGAAAGATTCAGGCAATAGCTCTTAAGCCTTCCTAATGTCATACTTGGGCAGTTACAAAGTAGTAACAGCAATTAGTGACACCTCGTTTACATTTTGTCTGTTACTATCAAAACCAGCTTGGCTTGTGCCAGTGTGGGAAGCAACGACCTATTAACCATGGCTGAGGCAGCACAAAAATGCCAGAGATCAGCAGCTCACTGATGTAGATGTTGTCAGGTATGGCAAAACCTCTCATTCTGATGGTATTCGGAATCGAGTGTCAAAAAGTTTGGATCAAAATCTTGCTATTGCTGTCATCATCCCAGGAGTGCATTAAGACAACACCATCAGCATCCACAATCAGGTTTTCATCTTCTCTTTTTCAGGAGCAGCAGCTGCTTATCCTTAGGTATGGAATGATTTGAGCTGCTCAAGCTGTACCTGTCTGGTCTGACATGAAGCTGAAGTTTAACAGTCCGTCTCTTTCTAGCCAAAGTTATTCCTGATGGATGGAATTTAAATGATGGTTTATAGCTCCCTAGTTTGAGGGGAAGCAAAGATAGAGGCAGGATGTGGAAGAGGTGAGTGTGTGGCACTCTCACTGACAGAAAAACATTGCATTTCTCTGGTGTTATTAAGCACCCCCTATATAAGCTCAAAATAAATTGGAACACTAAATTGTTCCATAATGAACATACCCCCCCACTCACTCCCACTCATTTAGGAGATTTTTCAGGCTACTAAAACATCCTGATTGCTAAATTCTTTCTTCTAGAGACTTTTTAACAAAGTTTTTATAAACACTGGTTTTGGTATTGGTTTCACATCCTTCATTTGAAAGTCAGATACTCTGGATCACTCTTGTACGACTGGGTAGGTGGCAGGGGACCAGAATAAAACTAGCAGAATTTCTGATCTACCCAAATGACTTAAATAGCTTTTTCCTTTAAGATAAGCTATTGAAGTGTTAAAAGTGATAGAGCTTGCATCTCATTAACAGAGCCTGCATACTGCTTAGAATAATTTTTCTTCTTTTTGAAGTCACCTGTCCTATAACTCTGAATATATTAAGCATTTTGATTTAAATCCTGTAAACATAAATGTTAATATTTTGTGGATAAATTATATTTAAGCTAAGTGTCCATGAAGCTATAATGATAACTGCTCTGGATACAGAAGGAAGGTAAAGAACTGTAAAAAATGCCATTTCAGTGAAGAATTACACCTGTGACTACTCAGTTAGAAGCTGAGTGCCTACAGTGATGCCATTGGTGGCAAAGACTTTGTGGATAGGGACTAAAACTTCAGATGTACTCAGGGTGAGTTACATGGCTCAAATTTATCTACTCTTAAAAGATTAGTCTTAGCTTCACAGTCTATGACACTTTCTTTAGTGCTTTTATTAATGAATTTGAAGTTTAGTCTAGGACTAAATTTTAGTTACATGTAGGAGTTTAAATCCACAGGTCTATTAAAATTATTAGAATTGTGCCTACTTACAGCTGTTTAAGACTACAGAATTCATGTGACAGATATTTATAGATAATAGACAAAAGGGTATGCATTTTACCTATTTTTAAAAACTATGAATTCAGAATAATAACAAATTTTTTTGAACATGCTTCAAATGTAGGAAGCCTTCCAATACATAAGATTATATTATGATCCATGTGTGACTTGATATTCTGCTAATAGAAGTAAAATATTTTTTCAGATGTTAAAGCATGCCATGTACTTTACATTTCATGTTTTTATATAAATCATGACTATGATGCTTCAATTACATAGCTCAGAAACAGCAACTGACTTGAAAAGTTGGAATTCATTTGAAGAAGTATTACAGAGAGTTTAAGGTCACTACCTTTGGTATGTATATATCAGTAAAACAGGTATCTACAGAACCTTTGAAATTCAGAGGTCTAGTTCAAAATTACTTTTTAGAAATGTTTTAATCTGGGGAGAGGGGGAGTTCTTTCAGATCAATTAAATCACCCTTGCACAGCTGCGTGGTTTCAGCCTACAGAACATCCCCCCCGTACTTCATCAGAGATATAGTGAATAAGTTGTAATTAATCCTATTCAGGAGGCACTCCTTTTATACCGCCCTCTCTCTGTATCCTGCTTCTCTTCACATTTTTTTTACAAGCATATTCAGTCTTCTCTTCCATATGCTCTGCTACCCCCTATGAGAGACTAATTCTTCATTCTCCCATCATCATAAAGGTCTCACTGATGTATGCAAATTACAACCTTCCTAGCTGCTTCACAAGATTCCTATCCCTGTATTCATCCTTTAGCCTCCACAGTAACATTATCAGTATTTTCAGAACTGGAGAAAGGACAAACCATTTACTGTCTACATTTAGTGGAGTGCAACCCGTGGGTTCTTACTGATTTCTTTTAATGGTATTACAGAAATAAAAGCAGCTACAGAGTGTGATATCAGCAATGTAAACTTGGTAGGGCAGAACCCATCACTCAGAAGTCATCGAGTCCCAGTAGTAAATTTATTTTCAAACTGCTAATTAATAAATTGATATTTTCCACTATACCAGCGAACTGTAAAAAGAAAAAAAATGTTTTTGATAAGAATCACTTTGCAAAAAGTCCCAATTTCCTAACATAAACAATGTCTTAATGTCAGCACTTGTTTCAAATATTACACAAATCTATCAAAACCATGAAAGATACACAGCATCTTTCTCATAATAAATCTGTTCTCTTTACAGTTTAGAGTCAGTTTCAAAGTAGGTATGTAATATTTTGCCAATAATCAAAATTTTTTGAGTACATTCACAAGAATCCTTTTCAACAGCAACAGTTATTCCCAGTAACTTTCTCCTGAACTTTTAGCCCCTTAAGGTTAGCATTCAGGAAGCTCAGCTGCTGTCTAACAAACTTAATTAATCAAAAAGTCATTTCCGAGCTGTAACTATGAGTAAAAGTGCTTCAAGTGTGCTAGCAAGCCTACAAGTTAATCAAAATGCTAATGCAGTACAAATTAAAGTTGTGATTAACATTTCACAGTAGCTGCTTAAGTGAATTGATCACACAAATGGGTTAAGCATTACTCATTTCCTCCAGCCCCAACTGGGAAAAGGTTTGTCATGGGTGGGGGAGGGATGAGGCACGAGCAGCACCAAATCATCATTAAACCATCACCAAGGTGCTTCCAAACACCACATCACTGATTATCCCCAGCAAGCAAAGCTCCCGCACCACAAAGGTAACCCTCCCTTCTCCCACAGATATACCTACACCACACAAACAGGAAGCATTTCCAGCCCAACACGTCCAGCTACTTTCCCTACAAAGTGATCCATTTATGTTTAGTATCTATAAGTGAGCATTGCTACACAGTAAAAGCATGACAAGATTTTTTTATTATTCTATTATTTCCACACTCCTAATGTGCAATAATAGTCATACAGCCATGAAAGCAGCCAGTATTTAAGTAAAATTGCAAACATTGTGCTATCACTGGAATATTACTACATACACAAAGAATATGTGTAGCAGCTGAAGAGATGTGGCCTCTGCTCTTCACTTGTTTCTGAGTAATCCTCTGCATTCTCAAGTTAATTTGATTCTCTTCCCTTCGTTCAGTGAAGCTGCCCATTTATTTATAGCTGCCAGTGCAACCATTACACAAAAGCTCCTTCCCTGGACACTTCTGGACAAGTCTTACTTACACCACTGTAAAATAGGCTTTTCCTGTAACTCCCACCACCTGCCAGCAAGCAGCTGGCACACCTGCACTACCAACAAGCAATACATGAGCCCAAACCACTCTTAGGACCTTTAAAAACTTCTTCACTTCCTCATAAGCAGAAAAACATAAGATCCAAGGGACTTGGCTCTCCAAATCAATAGTTTTAGTGGCTGTTATGAACTGAGGAGATTTCAGGATGATGATAAGTGCAAAGACAAAGGACATTTTCTTTCTTTGAGTCTCAAAATGGCAACAGGGGCTCCTTTGCCTTTGCATGGCCAGAAGTACTTTTGTGTTCTCCTTCTGAGGAGCCACCACCACCACCCAGCACAGCTGCAGTTTAGTACAGTAAGTATTTTGTACATAAGCCAGCTCTTAGCTGAATTGAGCAGCATATTTGTGCAATATTTGACAGCTCTGAGCACATACCACAAACATGATCCTCATAAGAACTACAGCGAAAGTTGCAGTTCAAATGACCAGAAACAACTTTAACTTGTTTAGAATGGCTAAAGCAGCATTATACTCATCACCATCTAGCTAAGGAAATAGAGTGCTTAAAGCAAAGAGTATTTTTCTTTCCTGCCAAAATCAGATTCTCCAGAGAACTAACATGATGGGGAATGACAGGGCATTAGTGATAGCATTGCAAGGTCCTTGCTACAGGGATAGGCACATTTCCCATGCAGAGTACTCTTTCTTCTGCAGTTTGGAATCTGTTTTCATGTCCACCTCCTCTCAAAGCCCAGCTACCCTACTGAGATGTGTTTAACACATCCATAGGTAAACACTTCTCAAAGGTTAGGGCTGAGCTCCATGGCAGTTCTACTCCTGGCAATTTTAAAATATTTTATCAACGATTATAGTACAAGTGGAGGCTTGTGGCCAATTCCAATGCAAAGCCAACAACTGTCATATTATTTCTGAGAAGAGACTGCCCTGCTGAATCTGAGAGTGATGGTATTACTGCCTCAATTATCCATTTCAATTAATGCAAATATAGGCAATAGTCTTGGAACAGCAGAATAAGAACTGATCGCTGAATACACAGTCACAAAATATAAGGCTTGACAAAGGAAGCAAAAAAAGAGATTAGATTTAGTTTCATGTATTCTTAAATAAGATAGGAAAAAAAGGTGGAGTATAGTCTTTACAATAATAATTATATCGTATACAAATGTTAGAAAAATATTTTCATTAGAATTTTTATTATTTAATGTACATTCTTCTGAAAGAAATAGAGAAATGTTTGATTTTGAGAAGCTACTGGAGTGTTCAGCACCAGCTTTTCTCAGTAAAAAACACAGAGAGTGCTAGGCTTGAAGAGAATATATTGTCTATTGTAACTGTACTAATGGTATCTGAGGTAAATAAAAATTAAATGAGATGGCCAAGGTCACACAGGAAGTTAAGGCAGTTTTTTTGAGCCATGGGAACCTCCTGCACTTTATCTGTGAGAGCCTGTCGCTGATAACAAACTAGATTTTAACTTGAGGTTTTCAGTGCAGAGAAGGGGTCTTTAGCCTAGTCAATGCCTCAGTGGCCATTCATTACAGAGGTGGGAGTGGGAGCAGATAGGCATTCACATTCCAAAAGGCTACATACTGCTATTCCCCATATTTCTGCAATAAAAGGAAAAAATTCTGCATTTCATCCTAGGTATATAAATACTAAATTTTATCTTGCTGTAATGAACTCAACCTATAGCTAACAAAGGCTAACCATAGGAAAACTGTAACAAAATATACTTCTTTTTCCTTTATGCTAAAACTTATATTCCCCTATTAAGCCAGCATTGTAAGTCCTCAAATTCTGTTAAATGCTAAAGACTTGAATATTTTGCCATAATTATAAACAAGATAATTCTAATGTAGAGCCAAAACTTTTAAGACATCCAAGGAAAAATGATTTAAGAGTTGTTTCATAATTTTTTCATTAAAGTATAGTGGAATCTTACCTGAATCCAGCAGCTACATTTACCTATGTAATGCTGTTAACATGGTTTTCTGCTGGACCAGTAACAATACTCAGCTTAAAGTCACTAGCAATGAAAAAACCCAGAATATGTTGGAGGAATGGAATGCAGAATGAAAGATGTGGATAGGAAAGGAGTCAGGAGAGGGAATGACAGGTGAATGACACCACAGAAGATTGGAGAAGTTTAATAGTCTGTGGTGGAAAGAGGCTTGCTTACATATCATGGCAAATCTGCACTGCAGGGGACCTGCTGTATAACCACCTATAAAAGCTCTTAGAAAGATCTTCCTTTCGTGTAATAGAAAAGTAATGCTGATATGAAAAGTCCCCCCTGATATTCCTGTATCTACCAGCAAAAAGAACAGTTAATGTTCAGGTCACAATCTGAAGGTTAGCTATACAACCTCAACGCGAAAATAATTTATAAGTAAAAAAAAAAAAAAAATTCAACATAACTCAAAACCCAATTCCTGCCTGACTGCTGCGTTTAACGTCTGACGATGCGTGAGCGCGTGTTCCCACACAGAGAGCAGCACCCACTGAGCCCGCTCATCACGGCATCCTCCCAGGCTTCACTTCCTCTCCTCATAACTAACATTTTTTTTTTTCTACCTCTGCTGACCCAGAGTTCATCAGCAGGTCAGTGCTAAGGAAAAAGGTAACAACCGGTATTGAAAGTGTAACCCTGTCTATTGCTTAGATTCTGGGAACTTTAACCTCCTGTTGGAAAGCGTGACTAATAAGATGGAACCAATAATCTCCCGAGAGATGTAAACCATGTGCCAACTTTAAAATACAAAACTGCTCGCATGTTTTTCTTTTTTGCCTTTTTTTTTTTTTAAGATGACTGTATATATAACATGATATAGTAGTTAACTGAAGGTTGGAGTGCTAAGGCATATTATGGAATGGCATTTTTCTGAACTCTACTTCAGTTTAAAGGAACTCTTGAATACTTTGGATTTTTTTTTTCTAAGTGACTACTGTTTCTGAAATACATATGATGCAGTAGCAGGATTAAGAAAATACATTTCTTAGCAAAACAGAACAAAATAATTACAGAAAATTGTATTTAATTTAAATTTGCCCCAAATATGTAATTAACTCCCTAATGCTTACTTCACAAACATCTAAATGAACTTTAAGTATGTGATTTCTTTGAAACAAAGGTGAATTTTCTCACCTGAGCAAGTGATGCTTTTCTCTGTTAATAAATGAATATATGGCATAGCTGTTTCTACATTTTCAGCACCATGATTTTATTGATTTGAAATATTTGAAACAGAGTAGCATCCAAGCATTGCTGGTTACCAAGATTAGGACTGTGTAGCCGTAACATCTGTGGTGTTATTTGTTTCTTACATTCCCTAATTTCAGTTTTGCTTAATTTGATATTAGTATTTTAAGCTTGTTTTTATTAGTGTAAGGATGAGCCTTACCCAAACTGCAGGACTGAACTGTACACAGTATTTTCTCTGTCCAGAGCACTGATTAATAGTTTCTCATAGAGCAGTTTTACAAACTGCCAGGCTTGACACAATGATGTTTGCAGCTACTGTATCGCCAACAGGCTTCAACAAGAGCAAAGCTTCTGAGAGTTGACAAACAGATCACTGAGGATATTAAAATTTGAGCAAACAAAAACTGTAGGAAGAAAGAAGTACTGGCTCTATTTTACAGATATTAAACTCAGAAACATAAAACCAGCAGTTTGTTGAAGGCTGCCTGATCTTCAAGAACGTGTGAATGAGTCCTTGTGCAGTTCTGCTGAAGAGCAGAATTATTCCCGGGAGACTCAGAGGGTCAGTTGTTTCCTGTGACACCCAGAGCTCACCCTTCCTGCTGTAACTGTAACTGAGCTTTTCAGATATGGCTGCCCTCTATCCCAAACTCCAATTGCTGCTTTAAAATTCTTCTGAGGTGGCAGCCATGCATGTGACTGCTTGTTACCAGTACTCCCATGGTCGGTTTAGTTTCTGTGGGCTGCAACTGCATTACAACTGTAAAAACTCACAAGTCTCCAGGGTGAGTTTAAAATTTGCATTTAAAAACGTGCTCTTTGACTCTCTGATCATTGGGATATAGAAGATGTGTCTTTACACTAGCTAGAGGAGCTTAGGGAAAACCTCTGCAACTCATCTTGAATCAGATTTCAAACCACATTATATTTGTGCTTGGGAGTGGCTATAGTGCTTTTGGGTGCTAGAAAAGTAGAAGTACCTGGGGGAGACAGGTTCTTGGGTATCAGCATAATAATCTGCAGGGACCACAGCCATGCTAGAATGATTCTCATACAACATTCCACAATACAGAGATAAAAAGCTGTTGCAAAGAAAGCAGAGGCCATTATATGGCAGTAGATGCCTCCAGTCAGACCATGACTGTCGTTTACTCGAAGTTTGTTCACCTCCAGTTCTGCAAAGTGGAAACCATTTTGGGCATCCAGTTCCTCCCTAAACAAGGCATTATAATAACCCGTGGTACCAGCTCTCCACAAGATTGCAAGAAATCTTCAGATTCTTCTATATTCAAAATATGAGAACACTAACAATAAACAGTTATATACTGAAATGCACCACGATACCTGGCATATTCTGATTGCTTGGTCCAGCACCGTCTTTGTATCAGTTGCATAATCTGGGCAAGGCAGCATGGCATGACTGAAGTGGGCTTGCAGCAAGAGGTGTGTTTTTGTGTGTGAACTGTCAAATGAATGGGGATTGACTTCAATTGGAAGGTGTTTGGCCAGTTCGCTGTTCATCTGATCTTCATTGTGTCTCACAGGCAGATCTGTGTACTCATCAGCATTCTTTAAAAAAAATAAAAATAAAAATTAATCATTGTAATTAACTTCAGAATAACTATTACTGCTTACTGAGGCATTCAAATGATATGCATTTAATTTACTACAGTTAGATTTCAACACAAAAATAGCAGCATTTAAATATTTAGAAAGTGTACTTATTTATCAAAATCACACATGGGAAAACAACAACTAATATAATATTTTCAAATATTGACACAGTGATAGATTTTAAATATTTTTCCTTCCACATAGCTGATACTAACATTAGAGAAGAGAAAAATAAATGCAAGGAAATAAATATATTCATTGGATGGATTGAGTAGTAGAAGATGACCCACAGGTATCCTACCTCATTGGGTCAAAACAAAACAAAAACATTTTAACGTTAGCTATAAAGAAGTCAAAACCTCATATTTTCAATTTTCAGGTTTTGAGTTTTTCTCTTAGTATTCAAAACCCAGTAGCCTTGGAATAGCTCTTATATGCTTCTTTTCAAACATTGTTTCAATATTTTGAGCAGTCAGTGTCTAAGCAACTGATGATGAGTGATCAAAACAAAGTGCAAAATTTTAAGCAGATAGTGAAAACATTCTCTGTGTTCCAGAGTGGCACTAATGCTATTCATTCCAAAATGAAAGCTGTGTAAGAACTTTCTCACTGTTGCAAAAAGGAGCTGCCCACCAACATGTAAGCTAAATGCAGTTATAAGTAGCAACATCATAGCGGCTGAGAGGAGCAAGTACAACTGTTTAGGTATCCCAGGCAGAGATGCCAATTCTCCTCTCGGGAAATCCACTGTCTTTGAATAAAGGTTCAACAGAAACATCCTAAGAATGGAATCCTAAGAAAAGAATCAATTTTGTGACTGACTTAATCTGCAATCTTTCCCTCCACAAAATCCTCTTGTGCATGTACGTGTATACATATCTCTTGGAGTGAGAACTATCTTTCTGAATTATAAAACTTGCAAGTAAGGTAAGAGTTTTATAATATGTGATGTCTTTTCCATCTGTAATTTATGAGAGTATTTCTTTTGTCATAAACTAAAAAGTCATTTGGGGAGCATGAAGGGCAATGTTGTCGAAACTACAGGCTTAGCAGAGACCATTAATTTAAAGTGTTCAGGGTTTTATATTCCTCTTAAACTATAGAATCAGTATTTTGCACTTTAGTCTTCAATTTCATCAGACTCCCGCAAATCCATATTAATGAAATATTCACAACAGTAACCAGTGAAGAGTGAGGTAAAGAAAAATGGCAATTTTAGAACACCTAATTGAACTACCTAATTGACTTACAAAGAACCATATCCCCTCATTAATATCCTAAGACATAGAACCTTTTCTGACAATTCCTAAAAGCAGTTAGATAGCTGGTTTTACTCCTTGGCAACTGACAGCACAAAATTTTCTATTTTTTTTAATGGTGCAAAGAAACTATGTCTAAACTGTGATATCAATGTAAAAGGAATGGTAACCATTAGACAATTTAGGGTTTGGAAAGAAAACCAGAATGTCATTAACTTATTTCATATCTCAACTGCAGATTAGAAGTGAAGACTGAATAAAGACAACTGCTGCTTAATCCTGGATGTCTCTGCTAGATCTCTTGTGAAAACTGTGGTCATTTATTCTCTGAACCTAAGGTCACAATCTTTTGAAGCCCTATAGAAGGCTGCATGTTTGCTCCACTCTTTTTATTTAACTGGCTTCTCCTTCAAAGATATTTTAAAGAATATTTACCAAGGAGATTTTTTACTTAGTTTTGCTTTGCAGTGTAAAGTAGCAGAAAGAAGGAGGATGAGCCAAGTCAGTCCAGACCAACTGGTACCCCTGAAATTGCATTTTCCCTAATTCTTCCCCAGCACATGTTTTATTTACATCCAAAACACTCCTCTTATTTTAAACAACTTGCCTACTTAATTTCCTGTTTGTGATCATTGACTGTAAGTAAGTGAGGTTCATTTTCTTATCTGCATCATGTAGGTAATTAAAGGAAATTGAGAATGGGTAGTGAAGCTTTTATACAACTGAGAATGAAGCTGAATGGAGGGCACCGAGGTCAGCAGAGTCCATTATATTTTTATGTGAGAGGCCGGTATGTCTGCCCTGTCCTTGTTTGCTTAGTGTAGGCTGGACAGACTACTAACTGCAAATCTGTTTCTCTGATTTGCCCAGCTGTCCTTGAATAAAGACATCTTCCATTGCAAAACGTTAAATGACAGTGATTGACAACTTTGTGATGAACTCTGCTTGTAACCCCCTGCTACTGTTTTCAGGTTGCATAAGAAAAGACAGAATAAAGAAACATCCTTTGTAATCACCTCAAATGGGCCCTGCTGTTCACTCAATATTTTTTCATTTTAGTTTTCCTTTTCATTGCAAATCTCAATCTGTTCTGTAAAGGCTGTAGCTTCAACTATTCCACACAACATATAATATATATTGTTTTAGTACATCATATCTGAATGCCGTTCTTATTTCCATGGGTGAGGAAACAGATCAAACTACATATCAATCATTAATCTTCATTCTAAAGTCAAGAAACTTAATACAAGCTTCATAGTTAAACCACAAAGCACTCCTGTGCATTTTTCACTTTCCCTTCTCCTCTTAAACCAGAGCTGTTGCAGGCCATGTGCAATAATAGGTTTACAAGCACCTACACAGTTAAGCATAACTCGGTGTATACCAGGAGATAACCAGGAATTTTAGCTCCAGATTCTGCAATTATGCATTTGGTAGTCATGTCACATCTCTCTCTCCTACATTTCTGTGATGGACTTTCCCAATAATGTCTCCTTTTGGGCATTAGAGACTGCTGCATCATTTCAAGGGTGTAGGAGTCATCTCAGACTTACATTTCAACCTGCATGCGACACAATGTGCTCGTATAGGAGACAGTAACTTGCAGTGCCAGTGAGAAATGTCGCACACACACCTGCATAATCTCAACAGTTACATTTTACAAGGCCAAAGGGCTATTCTGGTAATTGAATTCTGTTTCCTGCATAACAGCAGCCACAGAATCATCCTAAAGTCCTGTCTACAACATCATGCTCCAAATATGCAGCTTACCATCACCCTTTATTTGAGCTGTTAGAATAGCCCTAAAAGGAAACAACTCATACTATTTTAAAAGATATCTTTTGCAGTTTTGTGGTACTATCAGGCATTTGAGGAGCCAGACCAAACTAAAATTTAAATAAGGTATCCAACATTGTGAGTACTGTGCTCCGCAGAGTCCACAGGGTTAAACCCCCCCAGATTTTCTTTCTACCTACAAAAAGTTGAAATTCGGCTGAAAATACTGATTTATAATGAGAGCTGAGCTATAAACTTATACCACATTTAGATCTTCTAAAACATTTCAAATCTCAAATAAGTACATCTGGCCACTTTGTCTACAGGAGAGGATACTTGTGGACCACAGACAGAAATGGAATCAAGGTGAGCTACTAAAGCAAACTGGAATATTTTAAGTGAAGCTCAGTCATGGGAACAGTAAAACTTACAAAGTTAATGAGTTCTAGACTTTAAAGAGCAGTTGATTAATTTGTAACAATGAGGGTCTAAACCAAACCAAAAATAGTTTCTCACATTCCAGAGTTGAACCAGCAGTCTTTTCTTTAGCAATGTTATTGAAACTGCCTTAGAATGACTGTCTGTATGTTCCTTTCCTTTATATAGACACCATGAACCCAATCAGTATATTGGGTTCTCACCATATTTTCAGCTTTAATAAACTTGCAACATATTTTGCTCGCCTTTAAGTTTCTGATGTCTAAAGAAACAAAAGAATTCTTAGAACATTTTGCTGTGAAAAGAAACAGTTTTTAAACTAAACTATAAAAAATATTTCAGCAGACTAGCACTAAAATTAAATACTAACATAAAAAAGAGAAAAGACAAGGATGATTTTTAGCTAGTTCAGTAATTCCATTCTCTTTACCCGAAACTTGATTTAAATTACATAAACTTCTCTAACAGTCTAAGTATATGCTGAAGTACTGCAAAAATGATACTTTTGTGAATAGAATTAATAAGATACAATAGATACAATAAATAAATGTGGGTGACTTTTTACAGCTGTTCTGCAATTACCACTAATAATGCATTATGAATTTTAGTTCTCTGCTACCAGAAGTACAATGGCATGCCAATATCCAACTTATTGTCCCAAGTGAAAACAGCACTTTTTGATCTTTGGAAAACTGGACAGGTGAATATAAGCTCAACAGTAATATTATAATTGGCTTTTGTCTTTTGATTCATTGTACAAAGTGACACAGAGTACTCTAGAGCAGCATCCAGACCTGCCACATTGTGCCACTCTGTATAGGAAGATGCTGGAATACAAAATTTGAGGCAGCCTGTACTTGTCCTCATTCAGGTGATACCGACTTACTCCGAATATAGGATAGAGAAAAGAAGCATGGTCAAAATAGAGCAAGGACTGATCATTTGGAATAGCTAGGTAACATCTGACTTATAAGTGATTCAAAAATTCTAAATTTTACTTTGAGGATACTTGAGCTTCTGTACTTAAAACCATTTGAAATGATTTCTAATTTTATATATATATATACATATGTATCTCCACTCATGTGCTGACAGAAATCTCATTTGATTCTGTAACCTATATCATAAGGAAAATTTAAGAAATTGGTTAACTAAAGCTCTCAAGCTAATCTTCCTTTGCTTATGATTTTTCCAAGAGAAAAAGACCAAATTATGTGACAAAGGAGTGGCACAAGAGTATACTGTGAATATTATTTTAATTAACCAACATATCTACAGTATATTTTATTGTCACATTTTTGGGTGTGAGTTTGATTTATAAGAAAAGACATTACATTTACACAGATGTATCCTGACTGGCAGCTAGAAGATAATTAAGCTTACATTTATGTTCAGAAAACTAATAAAAGTAAGGAAATGTGCTTTAAAAAAGAGGGGAAAAAGCTAAAATAACAAAACCAAACCTAACTTACAAGTGGTTTTTCAGCTCATACAAGAAAGTAATGTAGATTCAGAAACAGAATCAGAGACGTACTTGCTAGAATTACTGCTCTGAAAAGTTTATCTTTGTAAGTGATGCCATTATAAACTCCTATTTTAAGGAATTTATTGGTAGCCTCTGAATGTATGCATTTTGGTCTCAGTTTTATGGGACATAATTTAAACTTCCAAATGCTTGGGTGTTTTTTTTTACTGTTAGATATAAAAGGTCTATGACAATATTCCAGTTAAAAGACACTTACAACCATATGTTACTAGTTATAAGTCTTAAGCACAAACATGATGTGTTTTCAAAATTTGTATTATAGACTAAAAGGGAAAGAAAATTAATTTCTGCCAGTTCACTCTGTTTTATGCATGTAAAAATAAACTTTTAAGACAAACTTTTCAGAAGAAATGCTCCAGATTTTCAGGGCAGGCTGGCAGCCTCTGCTAAACCACAGGGCAGGCTGAGGCTTTGTAGAGATCTTAAAAATTGGCAAACATGGTTCAAAAGAAGACAACAACACTTTTCAGGCAAGATTAAAATATATTTGCTCCATGATACTGTCACTCATCACAGACACCATGTTTACAAATAAAATCCTTGTCTTCGTATATTGTACAACATCTCCCCATAAACAGCACCCACGGGGGGCTCTCTCTGCCCTCACCCTCCACGCCAGCTCAGGTTATAGGAAAATGCTCCAGGCACTTTTCTATGAGCATTTTTAAAATGCTCCAGTCACTTTTTTAAAGAGCATTTTTAAAATGCTCCAGTCACTTTTTAAGCACCCCATCAGACCACTCTTCACCCTCTGGAAAAGGAGGGAACAGATGCATATAATGGACAGCATTGTCCGAGGAAAAAGATCTGCTCAGTATCTTCTAAAATAAATAGAAACTTTAAAAAAATTTTATTCAATTAGTGTTTAATGCACTTTTAGACATAATAGATATACATTAAAAAAAAAAAGTATGCATTCAAAGTGTAACATTAACCCAATTAACAGGGTAAGAGCAAAACAGTGAGGCTGGGCTACTCTGGGCTCTGTCTCTAGATTTAAGACTCAGCAGAACAAACACTGGAAATTTCCAGCTGGACAAGAGAAGTTAAAGAGAGAAAGTTGTAAAACCCATCAACATGCAATTATGCAAATCTGTTATATTTTAAACATTAATTTGTAACTATCCTTCATGATTTAAAATGGGCCCATTTCCACCACGAGACCCACAAGCGTATTTTATAAGAACATACAAGTTAGAAGTTTTTACAATTCTTAGTCCTCATGTTAGTGGTCAGAAAAATTAATTATTAATTAATCTATTATTATGTTAATATGCAATATATTAATTGTATTCGCATACTTTAAACAGACAAGTGCTTGATTTTTGCTTTTAAATAGCTGTGTATGATAAACACCACAAATTTTACAATTACAGACATCATAAAAAGCACAACCTAGGGCAATGAAACAGTTGAGTGATCACTTAAAAACACCCTAAAGGGTTTAGATTTCACAAGTTCACCTCTTACTTAAAACATCCAAACTACAAACTACTGATGACATTCCTGATGACCAGGGGTCAGGAGTCTCCAAGACCTTTGCCACTGCTCACAGAGCAGGAGGAGGTCAGCAATATTAGCTACCAGTAGCAGAGAGTGACCTGGCAGATCTGGGAACTTCTAAACCACAAAGTTAAATTACAGACCTCTGCTTCAGCATGGAGTTCATAGAAAAATATGCAAGCATGCTAACATATAGGAGGGGGAGGATTATTATAAAGTAACCATGATTTGTCATGGGAAAGAAGCTCTTAGGACTTCTATACTAACTTGAAAGTTGGTTTTCCTTTTTTTTTTCTCTAGCTTCCTAAGCATACTAGAGAAGCTGAGTTTCAGTGTAGGGGAAGATACAGTAATAGATAACACAATCACTGTAATTTTCTTACTAATAATATCCTTATAGAACCATTCTATTTCAGGAAATTTTCCTATTTAAGTTACATACTTTACTAAAACATTACAACAAGGAATGAATTCATGATTTTAAGTCCTACCTCTCACATTCCTTATTTCATAAAGGTTATGGTCACAGTCATAATTCAGTCCTACTTTTTCTGGCCAGTCCTAATAAAACCAGTCCTAAAAATACATTTTCCTTGAATGTATAGGTACTTTCATAGTATTAAGCCTGTACAACTTCCATAGATGTGGTCTTAGTTCGCTCTTAGGTTTTCAAGTGAAATTATTGCTCATAAGCATTCCTGTAATACTTGCACAGTTTACGAAAAAATAAATGCAGAAGAGAACTAAATTAGGACAAAAATAAGAGCAAACATCTGGTACTGAATACACATTATTCACCTAGAATAAGATACTTTGACCACAGCAAATAAATATAAATGGAATGGTACAAGTTCCATTTATAAAGTGAATTTTCATAATGTGAGAGAATTACTACATTTTATTGCTGTAAATGGTATATTAGAGATTTTGCCTCTCCAAAATGCCTGATTTTTCTGATTATTTCTCATGAGAATGCTTCAAACGTGCACACTTTGAATGTGTTATCATGCTCTGTTTTTTTCATCTTAAAACCTAGATGGGGCAGTGAGCCACAGCTTACTTTCCCTGCAATCTCAAGTCATATTATAGAAAAGATTTAAAATTGACTGGTTTTGGCTCTACTGAAACGAATTGTATTGCACTACTACAGAACAGCTTTTCAGTGCATGAACTCAGTAATCTGCTAACAGGAAACTGGGAAAATCTCTCTGAGTATACATTCAAAAGTCCCATTGTCACAAGAACTCCACTTGAGATCCATTTGAATGTCTGTCCGCATTTTGAAATTGAGCTTGGCTGCATCAGCTGGCCCAACTGCTGACTGAGATGATGATAGCAATAAAAACTGGAATAGCAAATCCTGGCACACAGCTTTCCCTGGGAAAGCGATCAGTCATTTTCCATCTTTGGCTTTGATCCTCCATTGGGATCTTTCAGTGTAGAGCCCAGAGCCAGGGAAGAAGTTAACACATCCCTGCATTGAGTTAATGCCACTCCGCATGGGGACAGGAGTGAGTGCTACTAATTCTTTATGTGAAACGGGGCCCCTGCTTACTGTATATGTTAATGGCAAGCTGAAATGGTGTGCTGAAAACCAGATTTCAAATCTGCTGACCTGTGGCAGGTCCCCTAGTGGGGAGCCACAAATGCACACTGCTGCATTCTTGTACTGGATTAAATTCCGGATCTAGACTACTCTGTGACCAGAGACAAAAGGGAATAAAAAGTTCACAGGCGTGAATACCTGTCATCATGTGGTGAAATGAGTAGCAGCCTGTGCTCAAGAGAGGCTCAAGCCCAGAATAACAGAAGAACAATACAAACTGGCAGAAATATATGGGAAACTTGGAAGGTGCCTACATGCACAATGTCTTTTCAGCAAGCCAGTGCTACTGGTCTCACTCTGAGCACTTTTAAATGAAAATAGTTTAATATAATAATAAAAACCCACAAGTCTAAGAGGAAATGACAGCTGTTGCAAGTAAATTTCAATAAGGGTAGTTCCCTGCTGATAAAAACTGGCACATCTCCATTCATTTCAGTGTAACTATGTGAATTAACATTGCCTGAAAATCTAACCCAATGTTTTGAACAACTCAAGAGCTACGAGGAAATACATAGATGGAAACTACTGGTAATTACAACGGTGAGAAAGAATGGTAATTACTGAGGAAACAAAAAAATCAGTAAAGGAAAAATATGTGAAGTCTATTATATAAATAGACAACTTGTGATTTTTTTGGGATGCTTAATTTGAGTTCTATCAACATTTCTGTTACAAATGACAACAGGTCTGATACCAAGAATAACATGGGAAAAATGCTCTTGTACCACAGTGGACCTTAACAGGACATGCCATTTCCAAAATAGGATGTACCATGCATTACTAAGGCAAACCTAATCCTTTTTCGATGGCAAGTGGTAATTTTTCTTGGTGATTGTCACTGCACACAAATTTGTAAAAACACTGTAAACTCAAGTGTTCCTACACAGACATGCACCACGTCTTGTCTACATGTAAATAAAGACAGTAATGTGAAATACACTGTAAGATCTGTATTAAAAAAAAAGTGGAATGATAAATGATGATTAAGAGAGTTGAAGATATTTTGCCTCTGTCATAAAGTTTTAAAAACTTTTTTTAAAAGACAAAGAAAACAGAGATTTTCAGGACCAGATGTCTAGGAAGATCCCATTTGGATTTGAGCTACTTAAATTTGCAATCATGTATTTATACATCTAACAGAGCTTCTGTTTCCCCTAGAATCTGAAAATTAACTAGCTTTGTAGCATCTTCCTTGATCTGCCACCCGTGCCCTGAGGATTAGAGACTCCACCTGAGCTTGTTTTACAAGCATAACAGAAAAAATTAATCTCTGCTGGCAGCGATCCCACTGGGATACTGATGAATAATGATATCCCTCTCTTGCTGCCCTCTCAGTCCACTAGAAAAGCCACTCTAACCCAGCAACGTGGAAACCGCTGAAACCATTCCAGCTGTGGATTAGCAGGCAGTCAAGCATCCATCTGTTCTGTGTGAATCAAGAGAAAGCAAACATGCATTCTTATAGCTAAAGAAGTACTAAAAATTAGCATCTTATATGACTGCATATAGTAAATTAAGACAATGATATATAAAAGAAAAAATAATCTATTATCTACACATCATGTTGTTTATAATTGCTTGTTGCCTTAAGTGAATAATAAACAAGTTGAAATTAATCTCCTTAACCTACAAAATACTGTGCATTCAATGATTTAATATGCTTAAATAAAATTTCCTAGTACTGTATGCATCAATTGTACCTAAAAATCTTTTGTCAAGAGACATCTATGCACCCATTTTGTAAGCAAGCATGGCAACATCCTGACAGGAGAAACATTTCAGAGGCCTGTTGTGAGAGGAATTGTAGCTATTTTCTCACCCTATAAAAGATTTGAGATATTTTCTCCTTCTGAAAACAAGTAGTTCAAGTAATCTCTGCTGGCTTGCTACTCTTTTCTACTGGATGACAGAAAGGAAAGGAGGTGGAAGTGGAAATTGGAATGTGGGCAGCCCAATGAATTTGGTGATGTCTGATTTGACTCTTCCATGGAAAGAGGACAATGGCCTACTATAAATTAAGGAAAGCTGAATTTGAGCACTACCCCAGTAAAAAGTAGTAATAAAAGTGCATGCATTGACAATTTTCCCATACATAAATTCTAATATTTTGCTTGATGCCTGTCTTACATTTATTAAGTTGCAGAGGTGAAGAAAATGTACAATTTGTTCTCTAGAAGCAACCTTCTTATCGTACGAGAAATTTCCAAATATATATACAATTTTTTTCAAACACTTTCAGATTTTTTAAAATCCTAAGGCTTTTTGGTAGCAAAAATCCCTCTGCAATTTCTTCTAACATTACAGATAGCCTCCCTAAGTAGCTGTGAAATAAAACATCTTGTAAATATTAGGCAATAGGAGAGGCCTATTTCTTAAATATTTCTAAATAGGACAGGTTGATTTCTTAAAAGTTCCTCTCTGATAATATATAACATCAAGATTTAAAGTAAAATTCAATTTCTGAAGCCAGACAGACCCCCATCAGGAACAAAAATAAAAAGAAAATGAGACAAAGAAAGAATCTAAATGCAAATAGGAAAATACAAGTGTCAGATACTTCATTAATGACTGATCAGTAATCCTCTTATGTTCTTTTTTTTCCCCTTTAACTACTATGCTAAAGGAACAATATATGCTGGATATCAATCTTGTATGATGTAATCATTTCAGCCAAACCAATCCTTATCCTGAAATTTCTGTTAAAATCAAAGAACAAGCTACAATGTCATCCTCTTTCTTAAGAGTTTTACAAGCAATATTTTCTATGCTGACATAGAAAAGTATTTCTGTGCTTTTAAACAGCAGTGTCTATGGCCCAGTTGGTGTCACTGAGTGAACCCCATTCTATGAAAACAAAGTTATCAATATGATTGTTAACTGTTACAACTTGTAGTACAATTGTATAAATCTATCAAAGGCAAAGGCATTCTCTAGAAGACAATTTTGACAAAAGAACTGCAGAGTGCAGAAAGCCTGAATTTGCTTATCCTGCCTCAATTACAAACTGGGAGGAATAAAGCAGGTAGAACTTGAACTGACTTGCTAAATACAAACTAAGCTTGTAAGGCTTCCTGCTGGAGCATTTGGGACCTGAGAACACACAGCCATTGCTCAAAGCAGCCTTACAGATTATAAAACATTCAGCTTTACCATAATAAAGATGCTGTTAAGAACTTCAGTTCTGTTCCAATAAACACAAACATTATTTCAACAAACATATTGTCTATTTGAAAATATACAGCCACATGACATGACTGCTGAAAAAAGCCATTCCATTTCCTGTATGAACACTTTGCATGCACACAACTCTGCGTATTTTAAAACCTTGCATGATGGTGGCTACAATCTGTCAAGCAGTAAGCAAAACCTGCTTGTGCTAAAAGAGACAAACAAATAAGTGGTCCATGGCTGAACTGCATGCAGCTTTGAGCAGTCAGCTAAGCCAAGCCTGCTATCACTGAGCTTGCTTCTACCATGGGCAAACACTGATTTGCCACAGATGGCAGCCTGTCCGGTTTTCGGCTGTTTGAAGGGCCTGGAAAGGCCCGGGGTGGCCTTGGGGCAGCCCGCGTATCAAAGGACGAGAAGAGGCTTCAGTTCTTCTTTCGGTCTTTATGTTTATTAATTGTTTATCTAAAAGATTTTCTCTCAGCCCGACAGAGGTCTGCTCAGCAATCAGCCATGAGCACACTCCTCCCCTCCGGACAGTCACCTATCTTTATACCCATGGTTACGTGTACAATATTTATCATTTTTCCCCAATTCCTTTCACCCTTATTGCCCGGTGCACTTTCAGTAATGACCAATCCCAAAGTGCCACCATCACCACAGAAGATGGAGGAGAAGAAGAAGAAGAAGAAGGACAGGACACGCCCCAATTCCTCCATCTTACTTCTCTAAACCCCCCTGTACAGAAATCCTAAACCCTGTGTCTCACCCTCTAATTAACCAATCCCTTCACCATTCACCCCGGTGAAACCCTCCTATCCTCATACAGGTGTCGTCTCCTGTGTAGGATCAAAGTCCAGCCACCAGACACTTCTGGAACATTCCAGGACTCCCGAGCCCCGCAAGGGTGCTCTCGGTGACTCGGCACCTCAGGACTGAGTAATTCTGTCTCCTGGCTCTCAGAATACTTTCCATTGTTATACATGAGTGCTTTGCTGCTATAACTGCATCCTGGAAAAGGAATTTATTTCCTCATTTTTCTGACAGAAACGATTACTAAAGCAGGTGTTTGAAATGGGGATATAGCCTGTGGCTACTGCTTTCTACTACCACAGCTATATACACTTTCAAAAGTTTTTCCCTTGGATGCTGAACTGCAATCAGAGCAAATAAAACAAAAAACCTGAAAAAAATATTTAATATATATATTATATATATATAAATATATATATATTTATATACTATATCAATGACAACAGTTCTTGTTTTAATTTAGCTTTTGTGAGTATTGCTTCAGTTTGGTGCGGTTAGTTTTTTTGGTGGTTTGGTTTTTTTCTTGGTATTTTTTTTAACAGGCATATGATGACAGAAATTAAAGAAGAAGATTGGATGGGGAAAAAAGGGGACCTGTAAATTGGAGGTTAGAAATTCATGCATACTGGAGATGGAAAGGATTTGTATATTCTGGTATTGACTGTAATTCTTTCTTATTGATGCCATAAAAATGGAAGACTCAGGCCATGTTGAGTCAGCTGTCACTGTTGGGCATTGTTGCCTTGATTTACTAATGGACTGTGCTTTCCTGGAAAGGAAGTCTGCATATTATGCCTTCAAACTAAAGCTCAAACAATAATTTGGAAAAAGAAGACCAGGAAACAGTTGTGTTATGATGTTAGGAAAAAATGACTAAATTCAAGTACTACAGCAACATTAAAAACTGCTCCATCTACTGGAACTAGAGAAAAATCAAGGCTAATTAAATGTGTGAGTATCCATATAAGTACTTTTTCTGCTGAGTACAAGATATTTTTGAATATACTGGATATAGATGATGAAATTTGGATGCTATTGAAATGCAGTCATATTTTGTTTTATTTTCATGAACCCCTACATAATTTAAAAATTTAAACTATTAAACACACTGATACCATCTAGATTATTCAAGTGGGAGCTGAAGCACAAATGCTTTAACATGTTAAAATCCAGAGAATATGGACTGTTCAAAAATTAAGTCAATTATCCAAGAAATGTCTGTGTTTAGGATGAACTTTATGTATTGAACAGTCCTTGGTAGAGATTTATTGTAAAGAAAAGATTTAATTGTAAGAGGTAACAGTTTTCTTCTGTTAAAAAAATACCAAAATATTTCTTCTACAACTAAAATATGAATAATGGCTGAGGCCACAGCACTGATGTTCACATTATTGAGTGTACTACAGATATGAAATCAGACATGGAAGTTCTTTAAAGGCTAGCATATAATAAATTGCTTTCCATCTGACATAAATTTTACATTATAAAATACTTCAATTATTGACACTGAAATGCCATATTCAAAAAGAGTAACTTAATGAATATAGTTCTGTGGTGCTTTTATGCCTGGAAGAAAATCACAGTAGCACCTTTACTTTCTTCTAAATTAAATGCAAATGTAATTTTACATTAACTGTAAACACTGACTGACTTAGAAAGAGTGATCTGATTTTTTTCTGAAATGACTAAAGAACAGAGACCCAGTTTTATATAATATCTTAAAAATTCCTAAAAGCAATGTTTCTGCTATGGTTTGCCAGGAAAATACTAAACGAAACAGATCACATCAGCTTCTTTTTCTGACAGTACTTTTGTGAGGCATTAATTCCTCCTTCCCTGGTGTTTGACTGAAGACCTGTTGAAAAGATGGTTTATCACTGAGTCAAAAACCTTTGCGGCCCCTTCACGGGAGATCAAATCAGCAACAGAATCCCTATACAGAAATAAAATTATTTTAGACTGAGAGTGTAAATACTCTCAAAGAATTGCATATTCCCCTGGTTGGAATAGAAATTGCCAACAATGATGAAGAGGAAATAAAGCTACAGGTTAATTGAGTTATCTAGGTTCTCATAGTACAAATACCTACCAGATAATGAAAGACAGATAAGGCATTAATAACTCTACTCATTTGCTATCTATGTATCTTGAATGGAGAGTGCCGGTTTTATGAACTTCCTCCTTCTACCTTCTGACTCCAACAATGACAGATTTTCTGCTGAGTTCCAAATTACTCAGTCTAATACAAGCCAGTGTCACCATATCTATTTTCAGAAAGAAATAAAGGGAAGAGGCACGTGGAAAATTTCTGTGTCCATGTTTGTATCACAAAAAGACAGACACGGATGCTCCACTATAACAAAAATATCATATTCTCTCTCTAAGCTCCCTTTTCTAAGAAAAACCCCTCTTTCTTATTAACAGTTTACATGAAAGACAGCAGTAGGCACATGAAAACCAACCAGTTCTCTTTTACAGGCAGAATTAAAAAAAAAAAAAAGAAATCAGGGACAACATGTAGCTAAAACAAGAGATGAAAGATGGGAATGATGTTCTCCCCTTCACTGTCTGGTATGGTCAGGTATGACAAATTTTTTGCTCTGTAAATATTAACCAGATAACAAGGTAAGTAAAAAAATCACCAAAAATCATGAAACTAGTGGATCTAGGTGTCACAGCCCTGATCAATCAGAAAGACAGACTTTTCTTCCTCAAGGTACAACAAACTGCTATTTGATTTTAAAAACACTTGTGCAGAAAAAGACAAGAATTACCCTAAAGTATCTATCATTGTTTTTTACCTAGACCTCTTCTTTAATCTCTGCACCTAACTCTCAGAATTAAAGGAAAGAGTCTTTAGGCACCTCAGGGAAATCCTGCCTGTCAGTAATAATTCATGAACACTTTCTCATCAATAATACTTAATGCAAGAAGCACCCATAACTCAACAGTGATTAAGCTCATTTGGATTACCACTGCCTAAGCACGGTGAGGAAAGGTTTAAAGAAAGCTCTATGGAAAAACATCAAACATTTGCTCTCAGAAAAAAACCCAACAGTCCACTAGCACAAGGCAGCGACAAAAATAACTGAATGTGAAGTTCCACCTGCGAACTGAAAACCCAAGACAGCTCAAACATCTCAGGTACAGATTCACTGAGAGGAACAAGCAAAACATGAGGGGATTTTTGCCCACCTATCTGAATCAATTATTACTGCATATTTCCAACATTACTGTTGGGCTGTACCCATGTGCCACGTTCACGTTATCAATACTCAACCCCTACACCAGAATGGGAAAAAAATTCATTTGATCTTGTAAAATTCTGGCAGATGATCAAAATGAATAGGTAAAATAAAAACAGAGAAAAGAAGAGATACTGGAGAAGACTATGAGTGGTCTTCCACTAAGTGAAAACAAATCCTACTATTATGTGACTTTTTTGAGAGTCACTAGAAACTGGATGACTTACAACTACTTTTTCATGTGAGTTGTAAAGATTCCTTGATCATTCACTGGTGATCAACCCTGAATTTTAACCACTTCCATTCAGCATGCAAAAATAATCTGAAACTCAAAATCCCTTAATAAAACTCAGATTTAACCCCTTTAATACAATCCTAAATTTCTGAATTCTTGAACAAAATCTTGCTTTTTTCCACGGTTTGTTTTAAACAAACTTTTGCTGCTCTCCAAGTTAATTATATGTTTGGTATATATATCCCATGTGAAAAATCAAAATCAGGATTTGCTTTCTTTTAATTGTTCGCTTCTGCCATCCTTAGGTACATCAGGAACTTGTAAATATCTAAAGGTTCGCAAGCTTAGTTAAACTCCAACTAATAATAAGTGTTACATCTATGAAATCCTGCAACTGCATGAGAAATGCTTGGATGGTTATTCTCAAAAAACACAGTCCAAAATTTGAAACTTTAACACAGTGATGAGCAGAATAATCACAATTATAATTATTTTTGTAATGGTAACAGGCCTTTTTGTACTATAGCTACAGCTTTCAGTTTCAGCATCATTAAGAGATTCTTCAAATTACTTTTTAAACATCCATCTCCCTCAGGGTTTTCACTTATACCTAATTAGACTACTTACCCCATGCCATGCAATTCCCTACTGCCAAAAGCGCTAAATGCTTCAATAAGAAGGAGGAGGGCAACAGTGGAGTGAGGCAGATGTAATGTCATTGGTTAACAATAGAGGTGTGAAGCAACTGCTGTCATTATAAAACTCATTAATGCGCAGTGTTTAGGGGGAAAATCATCCCTGGCAGTAACTGTTGAAATGGCATTTCTTTTCAGCACTACATCAGATTGAAAAAACCTTTTATTTTGCACCTTCAACGTGGCAGAATAGCAGTTCCACTAGTAATTATGAGAATCAACATCCACATAAAAAGTAAGCAAGAGCTGTCAGCTCTAATGGCATCCAGCACTCGTAAATCCTTTTCATCTTTAAAACTGATACATATGGCTCATTTTGACCCCTAAGCAATTTTACTTTTAGTCTCATTCCTCTTGAGATTGTAAATGGATAACTTCCAGAACTTTATTATCAGGAAATAAAAAAATTAAAAAAAACTAAAGCAAGATTAATGAACTTAAAATTTTACATTCTCCACCCAACATTAGGGTCCTAAGTTTCATCTACAATAGAATATTTGCCAGTTACTTTTGCAATTTATGAATGCACACAGTTCAAATAGACAAATTCAAACAGGCAGCACTATGTTCTTCTTCCATCGTTCCTGTTCCATATCCTGCTCATCAGCTAAGGCAGTGTAATGAAATGCCATCTCTGCTAATATTCTCAAACTTTCTTTACCAAATTTGTCAGACAAAAAAATCCTGATATGTCTAGATGCAGAAAATTTTCAATGGAGAGACATTTTAAAGAGACAGCAGCTGGAGCAAAGCACTCTTCTTGAATACTCAACATTGTATTAGTTAACTTCTGTTCACATGTGGGTATTTCTTCTTAAAATTTCAGTTATTTCACACACAGCATATCTAGATATTGCAGATTACCACTTTGAATTCACCTGAACACACTGAATTTGATCTAGTGTAATTGCAATGTTGTCTGGCAGCAGAACAACAGATACCTCAGGGTCAGTGATAGCAATTCCCCTGTTTAGGCTGTCTAACAGTTTCCATTACAAAAGATTATTGTGGCCTTTATTTCTGAGCTGTAACACTCTGAATGTTTGCAGCAGGTGCTTTAAATTTATCAGGAAGAAAAGTCTCTGTACTAGAAAAGTGGTTTTCCTAGTCTCATAAAATGCTGATCAGGTTTTGTTCAGTTTCAAACTGTTGAATAGCAGTATTTTAACTTCCTGTATTTCTCCTCAGAGAAGTTTTGGCAGCATGCTGAAACAATAATAAATACAAAAGTAAGATATATAAATACTGTAAGACAGGACTTCAAAGTTTGAAGGTAACACTTAGAAATCAGAATATTACTGAACTTAGGCCACTTGTATAATGTATTTAATGTAACAGAGACTATAATCATATAGAGGTAGAAAAAAGTTTTCCTGGATAATATTCAGGCACTTCTTGTTTTGATATATATTTGTAGAAGTAGAATTACACCATGTTGAAAAAAGAAAATCTATAGTTGTAAATATGTAAGTACTTAAAAAGGAAACTGGAGTAAACCTTGATTTTTTTATGGTGAGAATGCAATACTAACACAGTGCATCATACAAAGTGTCTTTGGCCTTGCATTGCACTTCTCTGTTAAACAGCCTCTAGACTAACTGTGGGAGATGCTGTTATTGCAGGTTGTCACCTCAGGGACTGGGAGGTGGCTGGGAAAAGGGAAAGAAGACATTTTAGGAAAGAGGTGTTTCCCACAGGTTTCCCCTGCTCCTTAAAGCTGCTGTATCCTCCAGATTGTCCCAGGACAAAGTGATGGTCCTGCTACAGATTTAAGTGTAGGCAGTCATTCCTATGGCATTTAATAATATACTCAACTTAGGAAAGACAAATATCAGATTTGTATAGATCCTGCACATTATAAAGGGATAGAAGAAGACATGGAAGCATATAAAGTAATTTTGATGTACTGATAAGATGAAACATTTTAAACATAAAAAAATATTCAGGTATGTTTCTCAAAACAATAAAAAAATAAGTTAGGGGAGAAACACTCTTCTTTATTTTGCATGTTTTTTTTTCAAATACTTGTGTTTTCAAGAGTAAAAAAATGTATTTTTAAGAAATATCAGCACTTACTGTCAGAATTAAGAGCAGTTCTTCAACATTGCTTTCAGGTTTCAACTGGTCCTTGAACATCCCAATAGTTGGATGCTTCAAGTAGTAATAGGAGGCGATCCGGCCGTACACCAGCGGCTCGATGCTGCGATTGTCCTGGGACAAGAGGAGAGGAATCAAACACAGAGCTCCCAAGTGGTTCAGTACAACATGCTCCTACACAGCTGTGAAACATGTTCAGACTACTTTTAAGAGAACACAAAAAATAATTTAGCATTATAATTTAGCCACAAGAGTTTTCATCCTAAGTCTGACAAAGACAAACTCTAACATCTCCCATCAAGGAGCGCGCATCCTGCTGTTCACAGCTCCTAGGAGTGTGTATCTCACTGAATCCTGTAAGGCACAGATTAGTCTTACCTCCCCAACTTCAATGCAGTAGGAGCCTTCCAAATCAAACAGGGATTTCTCAACGAGGCTTGAGAGGTACTTATTCATAGTGTCATGGCTCACATCATCCAAGTTATAGTAACTAGATAAAATGAGAGCAGATGCATTGCATGAATATTTTTTACAGTCCGAAGATTTTTAACAACAGTGTCTTCTAGGAAAACTTCCAAGGCTTCTACAGTATACACATGAAACAGCAAATATCCATATTAAACAATTAAACACAGTCCTTTATAAAGATCAACAAGAAATCCATGATTCTTAAATGTTTGTGGGAGTAACCAACATAAGCCAAGCATGTACATATGAAAGATGGCAATTGGTCCATCTATTAATAGAAAGGTTGATACAAACAGAACTGGACTGACTGTATTTTATTAGGGGGAGAATTGTCCTGCTTTCACAGGTACACTTTCCTGATAAGTGTGAAAGTGAACAAGCAATGCTAACACAAGTCACAGTATTTTAACTTCACGATGAAGGAAGAACACCCACCCAGGAGAGGAAATGTCTTTACACCCTGCAACTTCGAAAGTAAAACTAGGCATATAGTGACATCTCCTGAAAAAGCAAAACCTATACCAATCCAAATGTTGGTGTTATTATATTTCTGTGACATTTTGTTTTCAAAGTTAGAACTGCTAAAAAAAGGAACAGGGTATTTGTTAATGTGTTCCTTCACATACTTACCATCAAACAAAATGTTTAGGTAAACTATATCATCACAATGGCTTAGTTCTCTATATGAAGGGAAAATGCTTATAAAGTGGGCCAAAATATATTTTCTTTTTATGTTACTATATAAAAAAGACACAGTGACTGAAGTTTGCACTCCTTCACTGTAGAGCTGGAGGTGTATGATTAGATTTTACTCATATAAACCAACATGATTTCAGTGAGAACTTTTACTCCAGATAAAAATGCAGTAAGGACTTGTGTCCCTAGATTCAGCAAAGGCACCAGATCAGAAAGCAGCAATTAAGTTCAATTAGTAAAGAGCATGTTTAGAAAGTTTTAAAATTTTGTATTTAAGAAGAGTAATTAAACCATGCAATTTCAAAGCAGAATTAAAACAAACATAAAATCTGATTATTTATTGAATTGTTAAAAAGCAGAATAAAAGAGGAAGTCTTTGTTCATTTAATTCTGTCAAATACTGTGCAGAAATAGACTACTGAGATTGTGCAATGATGAAAGATGCTCCTTTGTTCTACCTGCCTTGCTTTACTAAAATTTACCATTGTTAGGATCTTGTACTCAGCATTCCCACTTGAAATAACCCCACTGTAATCGAGAGTGGGTTCTTTCAATGCTATTTTGTGCAGGTGAACAACAGGCTGCAAAAGAGCATGCTGAGATTCATTTTAGCCAATTTTACAAAGTTACTGCTGCACCTGAGTTCGTTTTTTTAAACTCTCTTCACTGTCACTGGAAAGAAATGTGCATCTGCAGAATGCTATTCATCTCAAGTATTTTAAATATCTACTTCAGGATGAGGTGAAATGTAATCACTGATTAAAAAAAGAAAACTTTAGACAACCAGTTCAGTTGTGGATGTTGTATTTGGGCAGATGAATCTCATTCTCTGAGTTAAATTCTACATAATTTACTGTAATGCTGCTGTTTGCAAATTTCAAAAGATGGAATCAAATTTTATAAGCTACAAATGTCCTTACATAACTGCTTAATTTACATAATCTGATTTGCATTATTATTTTCTTAAACAAAGTTTTTACCATACATCTCTTTAAATAGCAGCAGCAAAACTGAAAAAGCCTGAATGCTAAATAGCAGTATTACAATGTCCAGATATTTTCCTCTTGCTATTAACTCCAAATTGTGGGATTAATTCTCTGAAGCTTTGAATGTTCACTTATAATTGGGTAAAGTTGGAGTAAACCAGTACTATCATAAGAAAAAGTTTTAAAAAATATGTTCTGATACCAGCCAGCTACATGAGACAACAACAAAGCACAGTTACATGGCAGTGGAATATTCAATTCTGTGACTTTTTATATGGTTCATGCTGAGATGATTTGAAAAACTTACACCACACCTACTGTCCAAAACCAAACCAAACTATTTGCATTGACTTACACATTTTTATGTAGTAGCCAGCCATATATTATCAGCTTCATGCAAAGAAAACTCATTTGTTGAAAAATTATTCTAATAGTGTTTTTGATGCAACTTGAATTTCATGAGTGTCCTTTTAAATTAAGTGATACAGGGATAATACAAAATGGTCAAAATTTCTACCTGCCCATTTTATTTGCCTGACATCACCAATCATATTTATTTTCTGGTTATTAGCAGGAATTACTTTGTCAAATTTTGTTTACCTTCTGAAAATAATTGAGCAAATTAGCTAAATAAGTTGTTTAAGGAGGTGAAAAAGAATTTCTATTTTATACTCCTAAACCACTAATGATTCATTATTAGTTCTCTAAATTGAATAGAATACTTCTGAAATGCTTGTAATTAAGGCACTTTGTTGTCACGGTATTCAGACTTCCACCATATAATTTCAGCACCTTTATTTGCAGTACCATGGCACTCATGATGAATACTGATAAAACAAAAAAAAGGAACATGGGCATTACACTGAAATTCTTTCCTGAGAAAGTAATTTAAGGCACCAATTCAAACAGGTTTGTGCTCTTATTCTCTGCCTAATTTGCATTATTTCAATGCAGTTAACTGAAGTTATCACAGAGGAATTTATAATATATTTTGAATTTTTTTGTGAATTTTAAATGTACTGCTTTGTAACTTGCAGTTAAAGGAATGAATATGTAGCTGGCTAGTGGAAATAAAACAGTGTAAAGAAAAATCTTAAATGGTTTGTAATCTTGAGTGAAGTGGTACCAGTATGTTTTAACTACGGTCTGTAATGAGGCAGATATAATTTTGAGCACACCCACAGGAGCTTCTTGGTCATTCAGCACATTTTCCCCTAATAAAAATCAAAGCCATTCATCTTGAAAGACTGTTAAAATTATTAGTGAAAACAGAAGTATCATGACATTAGATTTCAATGCTCAGGAATAAAGGCAAGTTGAATTCTGCATGTTGGTATGTTCCAAGTATAAAAACTACATAATACGTGAGCTCCTCTATGAAGCAATATTGCCTAACTATTTAATTACAGATAAAGAATAAAAACAATGCAGTTTCATGCCCACTGCATTGAATCATCTAGTCATTAGTTCCCCTTTGCTATAAACAGACAGCCTACCTTTTTATCAGCACACCATTTCATTTATTTCACAGTGAAGCCCAGTTTCACAATAATTGACTTGTCAGAAGCTCTAATTTATGAGGCTGGGCTCTGTAAGCCTTCTCCTATATTGGACTCAACCTGCACACAAGCAGGGTTGAATATTTACAATGCTGTTAACAGGTGCTGAGTTGTTTAATGATTCTAATAGCCAGAAGCGTACTGAGAAAGCCAGCGGGATCACAATTACAGGCTGTTTGAACACAACAATTACTCGTCCCCTGAGAGGTGTGAAAGTCAAAGGCAGTTTTATCCTAACAGCATCTAGCACATGGGCTAGACAGGCTAACTTCCATTAGTAGTCCATGGGGAAAAAGCAGTAACAAACCCCTAGGTATCATAAAAATTTACAAAGTATGTAAAATTTAAACAATCAAAAGCTGAAGGAACTTTTTATTGTCTATTAAATAACATATTTTAAATCTCAAAACCTTGTAGAGCTTAGCAAGAACAACAAACTGTGAAACATGAACTTATTTCTCTAATCTAAGAAGTGTGGAATTTCATCAGCTGAGAGAGACAGAGAGACGTGCAGGAACATAAAATGTAGATGAAGTTACACAAAACATTTAGGATTTAATGTGAATGGTGGCAATCATTTCCTGTTTAGCTTATGTAAACCTGACCTGATATCTCTCTGGGAAATTTTTCATCAGCCTTGAAATGGTCCTGCTATAACTGTCAATGCTGTGGAGTCATTTGTTACAGCCCCATGTTTTTTATGTTCAGATTATACGGTGGTAATAGTGACACACATAATGAAAATCGGTGACAAGAGTCAGCCAAAAAATATTAAAGAAGAACCTTGCTAGTCAGTAGGTCAAATGCAATGAACAAATGCACAAAACAGCAAATCCACAGCATACACTGGATAGCAAGAAGGTGTGCTTTCTGAGATTTTACAGTCCTGAAAGCAAAATTTTGTTATTAACAAGTATGGGGGAGCACAGACAGCAATCCAGGTCCCTTTACTGCAGTCATCATTTATATTTACTTTCATCAGCTCCAGCAGCTGCCATCTCCAAACAGCACCATGGAAATGGTACAGAGTATATGGCACAACTGATGAATCTTCATAGCCAGAGAGAGATATGACCTTAAGTACCAACTCACTTCTGTTGTTAAGGCATTACTGACTGACTCTGGAGTCCGTGACTGGCCTGCAAAAAGGCATTGCAGAGTGCACACATGCTGCAGACAGTAATGCCACCCTGTATTTTACCTCTATCATGTTTTCCTGTATCCATATCTTTGAGTATGCCAGGTGGGAGAAACAGATACATTGCTACCTCTAATCAGCTTTTAGTATACTGCACATTGTGGTCATTTAAAAGGAACAAAACCAAGTTCAATTTCTCTGATATCAGCAAAGTATTTGCCCCCACATCAGTGCTTCTAATTATTTGCAAGACAGTTTATCTCCCAAGATGCATTCGTGAGAGATGACAGGTCATAGACAAACACAAATTTGCTCACATATTGACAAGATTTTTCTTTTTCCTATCATATATTCCAACAGATAATTTTTACAGGTAAATCATACCCAAGAGTAGGAAGAAAATGATGTGAATTTTCTTTCTGGATGGAAAGATGTGGAGTCTTCAGCTTTGTATTCTCACCTAAGATTGCAGCAGACAGGGAAGCAGGAGGCAGCTCAAATATTCAGCAGCCTGGGGCTTCCCTGTCTGACAGATTCAGCAAACCTTTATTTGTCTGAATATTTGGTAAAACTATACTGTGAACTACATTCCTGTACTTTTCACATCACTGTGACCCTAATATTTGCAAAGAACAAACTCTTGCTATTATTTTCATAATAATGCCTATAGCTGTCATTTATTAAATATATATCCATGCATATGTATCAGTACATGCATATAGGTCTAAATGTCATTGTGAAAGGAAGAGTCCTTTGGCAAACTCCTTTGTGAAATATCTGTTTACCAATTGAAAATATGGTTATTAGTAATAACTGCAGTACAATATACTTGCACATTATAACTTCTGTTAGTTTAGCTACTGTAAAAATTTTCCATTTTATCTCTTAATAACTTAACTTCAGTAATCTCCCTTCTGACACACTTCCAAATTAATCCTAAAATTCTGAATAACTGTGATTATGTCTCCAAAATACATAGGTATTTCATTCTGACTGACTTCTACCATGATATTACCTGTCATAATAGCAGAAAATATACTGGACCAGCATACAACCATAATTTGTATTCATATGTTTTATTCACATGCTCAGCTAATCATAATGAGAAAATAAAATTTAAAGTAAAACATAAATGTATGATAAGGGCATCATCAGTATGAGACTATAATTTATGCTGTATTATTCATTTGCTCCAAAAAACTTTTCAAAACTGATATCAAGGGAAAAAAACCCCTTAATAATAATTCTCAGTATGAAACAATAAAATATCTTTTTTTTGGATTTTCACAAGGAATTTACATAGAAACTGGTTTTGTGAGTGTGCACATGTACACAGATGCACTCTCACATATAAATACATAAATAGCCACACACATTTTAATAGTGATGTGATGTGTGCTCTCAGGATATCTAAACATTAACTTTCCAAATGAAAGCTGATTCTGCTTAACTTTACATGTGTTGTAAATTTCTATTTCTCTTTCACTGCACATGTATCTGGAAAACATCATAACCTGATTTACAGAAAATGTTTCTCATAGACATTCTTTTATAGAAAGTCACAATTATAATCTTTTATAAGGGTAAAAGAATGAAATACCAAGGCATTTCAGCCAAGGAATGGAGATGGATGAGCCTGTCAAAGTGGCCCCTTGCAAAGAAAGAGCCCTTTGCTGATGTGTGTGATATGACCTTGCCTAAGTAAAGAGCAGAGTGACTGCAGCTCCGTGTGGAAAGGAGTGCTGTCGGGTTTTCGGCTGTTTGAAGGGCCTGGAAAGGCCCGGAGTGGCCTTGGGGCAGCCCGCGTATCAAAGGACGAGAAGAGGCTTCAGTTCTTCTTTCGGTTTTTATGTTTATTAATTGTTTATCTGAAAAGATTTTCTCTTGGCCCGACAGAGCTCTGCTCAGCAGCCAGCCATGAGCACACTGTCTGCCCTCCGGACAGTCACCTATCTTTATACCCATGGTTACGTGTACAATATTTATCATTTTTCCCCAATCCATTTATTCTTATTGTCCGGTGCACTTTAGTAATGACCAATCCAAAGTGCCACCATCACCACAGAAGATGGAGGAGAAGAAGAAGAAGAAGAAGGACAGGACACGCCCCAATTCCTCCATCTTACTTCTCTAAACCCCCCTGTACAGAAATCCTAAACCCTGTGTCTCACCCTCTAATTAACCAATCCCTTCACCATTCACCCCGGTGAAACCCTCCTATCCTCATACAGGTGTCGTCTCCTGTGTAGGATCAAAGTCCAGCCACCAGACACTTCTGGAACATTCCAGGACTCCCGAGCCCCCCAAGGGTGGTCTCGGTGGCTCGGCACCTCAGTCCTGAGGTGCTGAGATCCCACAGAGTGCATGTTGCACTCCTTGGCTGGAGTAGTACAGAAACTGTGAAAAGCTCTGCACTTAGGATTAACTGTTTTCAGGGAAGGGAAGAACAGGGAAGAAACTCTGGATATGGAGACTGAAACACTTTGATAATCGTTTCATGTGTGATCTCCCAAACAGGACAAGTGTGACTAATTGTCATGCATCTGAAAAAAACTAGCACTCAGCTACCGTCCTTCCCCAAAGCAACAACTCCATTACACCTCTTATCCAGACAGTTATAACCCATTCCACAGAGCTTGAGAGGCAGGGGTTTATCAAACAAGAAAATTACAATAGTTTGATGAAAAGGAGTATTTTAGCATGCAATGATTTTCCACACCATTAAAACAACTATCATTAGAAGTTTAACAAATTATCTCAAGTTTGCCAGGAAAACTTTCAGGATGACTTCATGTTTAGAAGAAACCTGGATACTCAGAGGAAAATGATACTTGGATCTCTATCCCACACAAAGGTAGATTACCATTACTTCAATAGTACAAATTGCAAGCGTTCAGTAAGGCATTTTATGATTTAGGATTGGAATAGGATGGGATGATCCTATGTTTGTTTATGCAGCTTTAATATACAAGTAGCTAAAACTGGCAATAAATGAGAATATAAATCTTTTGCATACGATCTAAGCCCATTATTTTGGGGATTTACAGCATCACATGCAATGACTTTTATGCCAATGAATCCCAAGACATTTTACTAATCATGCATATGAGAATTACTTATCCACCACTAAGGTAAAATCACCTGCTGTCTGGAAAATAGGTCTTGTTTCACAGTGGAGAGAAAGTCAACAAAATTTGGGGCAGGACACAATAAAGAGCACTTCTGTCAAGTGACAAGGAATGAGTATTGCATAACCATCTAGACCAAAAACCTGAAATTGTGCTCCTATTTTTTTGAAAAAAAATAAAACCACAACAAAACCCAAATGCTAAAATCTTTGGATTATTAAGAGCCACAAACATTTTTTGTTTGATAATATCAATCATTTCATATGCTCTTTTATGGCACAGTAAAACTCCATTACCATAATGCAACTTATTCGGAGTCATCTCAAGAATTACTGACTTCTGTTTGTAAATCTCTTCAGTTTTCCTTGGATGTATCTCATTCAAACACTGACCACGCTTGAATTGCTTGCTTGGTTTTCAGAAGGTCTGAAAATATCACAGATAGCAGGTCCAGGAAAACTTCTAACTAAGTTTAGTAACTTTGGATGAAACTTAAGACTGTAATCATGTCAAAGAATGGAATTCATGCACATTCATTACATTTGTGCTTGGCATCTAGAAATTATTTGACAAACTGTTTGACAGAGTAAATAATATCTGTATTTTTTTTCCCTGCATGACTAAGTACAGAAGGAATGCTGAGCACCTGTGTGGATAAAGAGCTCAACTTGTCAACTGTTCCAACCTGTGTGTGTGGTGTTCCAATGCAAGACTCCAATTTCATTAGAAACTTCATTATTCATTCCTACCCTGCCATTATGGGCATAACTAGTCAAGATCTGTTCATCTTGGTTCTCCCTACAAAGACTCTACATCTCATTATGAAGCTCCTTTTTTTTTTGTCCCCCATCTCCCCAGCTTTCTTCCCACCTCAGAATAGCAGAATTTTTGCTTTGAAGTTGAAATTGTGATAACTTCAGATTTAGCTGTCCATAACAATAAAGAAACTGCTGAGAAAAACTGACTAGCAGTCGACATGCCAACCTCATACTAAAGCGGAAATCTTTTATATTGGGAAGAGATTACCTATTAAATCAAACAATATTTCTGTATTCCACACTTACCTTCGGCCGACATACTGTGTCTTAAAAAAATGTACCTACCACAGATACCACATGATCAAAGCTTACCAAAACCAAATCAACTACAGCACTTTACCAAAGCAATTTAAGAGCAAGACATCTTAAAGGAATAGTACTCATTCTTTATACTAAAAAAGTAGAAAATATAACATTTTAAAAAAATCATAATTTAACCCTCAGAAATACCCTTCCCATAACTGTATGCATTGTATCACTTACGAAGTAACAAAATTTAAAATGCTTTCTTTAGTTTACAGTTCTAATGCTCTGCATTTTTTGTTTCTCAAAAAGGCTAGATGGAAATCCTGTTTGTCTTGTGGGAGATTCTCAGCATAGGACTAGATACAGAACTAAAAACTAATAAAAGACTTAAGAAGGATTAAAGGAAATTATTTTATCACCTGCAGGGTCCCAGCAGCACTTGCCCATAAAGTACCTGGCAGAAAATCTGGCCAAATGCTATGGACATTAACATGACTGCAGAAGCACAACACACTGGAGTACATCTAGAAATATTTCATGATCTAAACGGTTAATTCTTTATTTGCCACATTATTTTAGTGGGTGAATGATCACATGACAGGTAACACACCATTTACCCAAAACAGCCTTGTGGCAAAGGCGGGCTATACTGGTGGAACAGCTCAGAATGATCTGCATACCAGCTGGAGCTAGGCAGGATGATAGCAATCACTGAAAATATTGCACACATGGTTTCACCAGGGTACCCTAATGAAAGCAAACGTTATCACAGAGAAACAGCTGATAGTTATTCTCTCATTTATTAGGAAAGTCCAAGTCTTAATAAATTTTCTAAAGAAAACTGAGCAGAACATATCAATGTGGTAGCTAAAAAAAAGGCATTGCATTATAAATATAATATCTGAAGGAATGTGATAATCTGGAATTTTATTTTAGGGATCCTGATGTAGCCCTCTCAATAAGGTTATTTTATTGCTGTAACTAAGTTGTAAAGTTATCTGCCAAAAAATGCATTTATATTTAGAGTAAAATTTATAAAAAATATGTGCTCACAAGTTTTAATCCACATGTGGGCCAGCAACGCTCCTGCACTGGAGACTGTTAAGTATTGCTAGGATCCAACAGCAGACAGATCACCTTTGGATCAACTCTAACCTCAAGTTACCTTGAGATGAAATTGCCTTTATATTGTGCACTCACGTTGGGTTCATTATAAGTCGACGGAAGAAGTAAGTCCAGGTGATGTAATCCATTGCATCCTGCTTAGATGTAATAGTTCCAGCAGCAATCTCAGCATTCAAGTGGTCAGCCAGCACCTCTAACAAGCTGAAGAACAGGAAACAAAAGGATTTAGCTGACTTTACAATCACAAAGACAGGTAATATATTTTGTAGAGTTGCCCATTAAAAGGTTTATTACTTTTAATCTGAAAATATTATATATTTATCTTCCAGTAAAAGGGAAGAGGGGAAGAAGGAGGAATGTAATTGCAAGGTCAGTCATCTTCTTTACATGATAGTGGAATGAGGCTCAAATTATTTTTTGATTGGACCAAGAATGCACAAGTTTAAATCATTCATGGAACATATTCAGATGGAGCTACTCAGTGGTAACTTCTGAATATTGTATGTTGGCCATATGATCATGCTGATTTAATCCAATAGAGAATCATATGGAAAGACAAACAGGAAATGAAACAGTGGCAATAGCTTAGCTAATACTTGACAAATACTTCAGGGCTATTAAAATTACATCAAAACTGCTTCCCCTGGATTTTGCCTCATCTTCATCCAAAAAAGAAAAAAAACCAAAATAAAAAAAAAAAAGAAAAGAGCAGCTACTTTTACCCAGAAACCGAATAAAAAAAAGCAGGTTAAAATGATTCTTAAAAAATAAAATAGTCAGTCATTAAACAGAACAAAGACCTCCATTAGAGTATCTAATGAGATCATGCCTGGCTAGAGTTCAATCAGAGAACAGCAAATATCCTTAAGGTTCAACTTAATTTTTCTTGTATTATATCCTTTTTCTTCTCCCAGTGTTCTTTTCCTGTTGCTAAAAGTAAAGAATAATCTGGCATGAGGAGCTGTTTTACTGCTCTGTACTGGCGACTGCATGCTTCTAAGGGTCAGAACTGCAGGCATTCTGCACAGATTGTCCAACAGAAGCTGGACAGATGATTCAACTGCTATTCCACAGAAATGGATTTCTGGATTTTCTTTTGTTTCTAATTTCAGCCCATAATCAGGGAGAGCACAAGGACTGTTATGAGTTCAGTGATCAAGTCTTACAACTAAATATGTAAACAATGGCTTTTAGAAAAAATGTTAATTAAAAAACTATGAAGTTTACTTTTACAAATTGGAAATACTACACAAAGCTAATAAATCTGCTCTTTGGTAAAACAGATGGGAAAGCATTCCAAAACTAAAAATCCCCCAAAAATCCCAACAAGTATCCCTTTAAAGATATGAAATACTTGATCATTAAAGAGGCCAAGACAAACCTAGGTTATGTGGTTTACAATATACAGAGAACTTAACAAGATTGTTATTAACATGTGACTCTTCATATGAAAATTTATCAAATATTCTTTTTTTATAATGAAAGATGGAATATATCAGAATTACAAAGTAAATACAAAAACAAAAATGGAGTTATTAGTAATTTAGAGTATTTATAGTCTTCCAAATGAACAACTATGAACAAAGGTGTGATTACTATTGTTATAAGGAAGACATGTTTTCTTTAGAAACACCACATCCCAAGGATGAGAGATATTTTTTAGTTTATGCAAATGCCATGCAGTCTGGATAGATCATCAACATTTTAATCACACCACTCTTTTCACTCATTAGCTATTATTTTGAAGAAGTTCAACTCCTAGACTTATGTGCTAAGTGCAACTTCTATGTTAAAAAATGTGTGGTTTCCTAGGGAAATGAAGTGTATGTTTCCACATTCTTAGTTTGCAAAAATTGCATGTCTGTCTGTGCACCACAGAAATTAAGTTCCAAATACACCAGCCCATTTCAACTACAGTTCAAAGGTGGACTGCACTCTCAAACTCCAACAAGTTTCCTGAGCAGAAACTCCAGATAATGGGACCAGATAGAGGTCCCATTATCACTTATGTTGAGGGATAAATTTTCCTTAGGAGAACAATACTGTGAATTCTTTGCCACTGAGAAAAGCTTCCAGTAATGTTCATGCTTTATTAGATCTCTGAGCATTGCTCCATGAAACATTCCTCTACAGGAGACCAATGTAACCAGTTTAGCTTCTCATTGAACAACTAAGTTAAGATATCAAAATCAAGGCACAAATTAGATTATGCTGGACAGCAAACTTTGCATCAGCTAGGTTTCAAGAGGCTACAAAAACGACAAAAAGGTGCTGTTTCTACACTTCTCACCAAAATCTTGCAAGTTTATAATGAAAGATGTTAAAACTGTATTAGTAAGAGTTTACACCATGTAAACTTGAACTTTGAACTTTTAGAACTTTTGAGATTTTTAAGAATGGGGTATCTATAATGATAAAATATTCTAGGTTAAAAAGTGCTATAAACTCACCTTTTTTTTCTACTAGTAACTTGCCACAGAATTTTGAAGAGGATTTTGAGGATCATGGATAGTTGTCCTAAACACTGCATTTGAAAAACACTTTGTGCTTTCACATGTCTGAGACAACACCCCTAAATGGACAGGCACTTGTGGTATGATATGGGAATGGACTGACGAGCTCAGCAGTGCTTCAAAACTCATGGAAGAAAGAATTTTTCTACATAAAGATGGATAATTTCTTTCTTTGAATTATCTTCCTCTTGAGCCCAGTATTTAGGACTTATCCAGCACAGGAATTTTGTTGTCATGTCCTCTATCCCTCATTTATAGTACTGCTCATAGTTTGATCAGCTTTTCTGATTGCTTTATCTTTACCTTGATTCCACTGGGAAAGGTTCATAAAGGAATTTTTTGTAGAAGTCTTTCTTAATATCATGAACCAGAATGACAGCTTTTCCTTGGTCATCGAACTGTGGTCTGCCAGCACGCCCCATCATCTGAAGCACATCTGCCAGAGAGACAATAATATGTAAACCAAATATTTGTTTGGATGTATAAAGAAATGTATTTAGGTCTGCATAATGTACAATATAGGTTTTTTGCATTACTTTGGCTTTGTATGCCCTATTGGCTTTGACACTTGTAGGTTTCTTTTCCATCTCAGATAGTTATGATGAACTTATTTCTGTCAGAGACAATCTTCTCGTATACTTAAAGATTACCCATTGCAATGGAATCTAGGATTATATCTAATATAAATTATCTTTACACTCCTTCCACTTCACATCCATCCCTCATTTTATTACATGCAATTAAGGATGATGAGTAAGAGAACTCATGAAGGCTACAATGACAATTGTCTATCATTTCCTAATTTTCAAATACTTGACTTCACACTTACACAAGTTCCTCATGTAGGCTTTTCTGCTAGATATGATTTCCTAGGTTTTGACTACTTTGGAGATAAAATGACATAGGCAATTTCTAATTACTGAGCACTATTTTATATTTACCACCTAAACAAGTTATATTAGTTATTAGCACTGGAGTCGAGATGGTTTTATATTGCATGTTGCCCTTACATCACATCATAATATACAGATTTAAAAGCTGGTTCAGACATATTACCTACACACCATTACTTGTAAATACTAATTAAGGACTTGTGTAAACATTGAAAATACTAGTTTATGCGAAACATGCCCAACTTGCTACCTGCCCCCAAGGATAAGCATGCTTATCATGTATTTGTTAGTTTTCTCTTCATTTGAGAAATGCATCTGCACAGGTAGATTTGTGCCTCATTCACCATGGCTCTGAATCCTTCTGGTACCTGAAATGGCTATTTAACTTAGAAGAAACAATGAAAAGCAATACATAAGTTTTAGATCTTTATTTTACACGTTTTAATGTTTTGTGTATTTTGTATGAGCTCTATTACACCTGCCCAGTATGTGGCTTGCAGCACCTGGCATTTTGAAGTGATTTATTTGAGTTAATAATCAGGAAGCTGTTGAGGAAGGAAAATCCAGAAAGTAAAGAATGGGCTACATCAACTGACCATAACAGGAGAAACAGACAGCCCAATTGTGAGTTTTTAGTAACACACTTTCACTTGTGTACTGACTCGTGTAGAGAAAGCAATGTTTTTTATCAGTTTATTCCTTTTGTTAGCTTAGGAGTGACATTAAGACGTAAAATGAAACTAGTTTAAATCTGCTGCTTCTGAATAGGTGTGTGCACATGAGGGTGATGGAACAACCTCTTGCTATTCTGTGTGGTGAATTAAATTGTGCATAATACCATATAGGAAATGGACTTACCAAAAAGTGTCAGGAAATTTTTTTTGCCAACATCCACTATGTAATTATCCAAACTCAATATTTTCTTTACTGACTATATGTTGCTTGGCTGCTTTTAACCACTGGACTAAAGTCCTGAAATATTAAATATGATCCAAGTGGCTGACTAAATAAATGACTGTTAACTGAGAAAAAGTCCTCCCCAAAACCTCTGACTTCACTCAAAGAAGCATTCTTGCTTGTTTTGAAATTGCTGTACACTCCAGAATGATTCATTCTGCCCTCAGCTGTTTTCTTGGAGCCAAATGCATTCCTGACACAGAAAGGTAACTTTAGTAGGGAGAAGCCAAGTAATATCATGATGGAACATTGAAGGCATAACTTGAGGGCAGCATTAAAGACAGTACTGTGAAACTTTTGGAAGTATTTCAGAAAGAAATTAATTACATTTTCATTTTATTGCTGCAGCAAAACTGTACTACCTGTCCACGGAAGTTCCAGATGCATAAATACTCTCTAGAAAGCTAAAAATAAAAATGCTTTAGGCAAACCACACCACATGTTTCTTCATAAAATAAGGAATCTGCATTTTCTGTTGCAGCGCAGACAACAAAATCTGAATGCTTCCATCACAGATGGTGGTATTCCATCCACCCCCTCCCCTGCCCTAAGTCCTACTGAAGATTAGGAATTGAACAACACCCAGTGTTGAAGTAACCTGAATTAAAAATGCTAATAAAGAGTGAAAGTATCAGCATTCCCTGAAGCCTTTGTGTGAACTTGTACAACAGATTCCTACAACAGCACAGTAAGTCTGCACCGTTTATTGAGTCTCTGATTTCTTCTAAATAGATTATTTTCTCTATCACTGATTTCTGACAGTGCCACGGATTCAACACAAAATTTAAAGCTTCCCTTGATTTCTTCCCTTGCCGCTTTTCCCCATTCCGCAATGAACGAGCGCGACGCGACCTCGCTGCACACTCTGCTCTCAGTGAGTTTACATCAGCCAAGGGCTGTCACAAAATACAAGTGTGCATGGCTGAGATCCCAGGTCAGACCAGAACCTTTGAAAAAGAGAATTTGGTCTGGAAATTGATCCCAAGTTTCCTGCAGAGCACTAACCACTAAATTAAGCTCTATGATGGGTTACTTGAAGAAGTAACCCCTGTAGTATTTTCAGTTTGAGCTTTTTTTATGTTACTAAAGTTCTCTCAGTGAAAAGACAGCGCATAGCTAAAAAGATGCAAGCTCTGTATTTACCTAACAAATACCATTTAGATTGTCCTTAGGTGTACACATCGCTAGCGTAGAATAGGAGCATTTAATAATAAACTTTCTCTTCAGAAAAGAGAAAAGGAAAACAGAACAGGAAACCTGGAATAAATTTAGCTTGTCCTCATTCTTCAAACTTAGTACCATCCAGACAAATATTCTCCCTGTCTGAACTCTAAATAAAAGTTCTTCCATGGTTTACTTTCTTCAGCTTGTTGAAAACACTGCAGAACGGTTTATGAAAACTGGAGATTACTGGAGCCAGAAAGCAACAAAAGTCTGTATCAAGCCAGAAATTAAAATATTTAATTTAGCTGCTTATTTCTGAAGTATCCCTTAGATCACTTAAGATACCAGGCCATTTAAGGTTTTTCATTTACTACCAAGTGACTATATATACATTTTATTTTCTCATACGTGTGTGACTCAACTGATGCATTTCAAACCATGGCTACGTTTACTGCTAAAGATTTGTTTCTATTTAGAAAAGGTTTAAGAAATGAAAAAACCTCAAGTCTTGAAAAGTTCCTTTTATACAATTACCTAGCTAACTAGATATAAAGCCTAGACACGAGGCTTTATACTGTCCCTTTAATTTTTTAATGTCTATTTTGGGTGATACACATTAAAGGAGTTTAGCATGAAAAAAGATTCGCGAAACAGAAACACTTTCCTTACAGCAGAAAATCTTAAGAGTTCTCTTACAACTTGCATTAAACAAAGAAAAAAACCCTTACCTCATTCTCTTAGTCTTTATCCAAATTCAGTTACTAAATAATTGAGGTAATTTGCATATGCTTGAAATACATTTTAGGATTTGAACATTTCCATAATTTATGTGAGTACCTGTAATGGGATAATCCACGTAACGCCTTGTTTTTCCATCGTAGTATTCTGTTCCTTTAACAATTACTAAATGAGCTGGAAAATTTACACCCCAAGCTAATGTGCTTGTGGCAATAAGAACCTAAGACAAAAAAGAAAGATTAATGAGGTATATTTAACAAAAAGCCAACTTTTAAAATTCCATGTAAAACTCATTACAGCAGGATTCAAAAAGAACATGTGTACCTGGATTTTGCAGTTCACAAACAATTCTTCCACAGTTTTCCTGTCCCTTTCATGCAGACCTGCATGGTGCATGCCTATTCCAAAAGCAAGTGTCAGCTTCAGATTCGAATCTCTAACTGTGACTATAATGTCATTCATCTGTAACAGAAATAATAATTGCATGCTTTAAAACAGATTACTAAGAAATGTTAAACTTTTTGGTTTCTTATCTTTATTTTTTTGTTTCTGTAGCAATGATAATTTGTTTTATGCTGTTTATACAAGCAGGAAATCAGAGCCTTCTTCAGTGTCTGAAAAGACTGGATTTGTCTAAAACAATACTATATTAACAATGGGGGTGGAATACAAAATGCACATGACTTTATTGACATGCTAAATAACACAGACAAGGAAATGAAAATGCTGAAAATATCTTGACAGGTCTGGCAAATACTGTGCATTCTGTTCTGTGTTTGTTTAATGCAATCCCTAGTATCAAAGGGGTTAGGACTGGTATAAAAACATAGCAAATCCCTGCAACCAGTAACATAATAACAGTCATGAAAAATAAATTTGGCTCTCTCTAATGCCTTTGAACATTAGAACATTGAACATTATTCCTCAGTTTGATAATTTTGCAGTTATTATTAATCAAAATGAAAAATAGAAAGATTTCTATTTACAGGCTGAAATGCAAATTAATTTCAAAAATTTTTTTGAGTGTGAGTTTGTAACTTATAGACTCAAACTCAGTAAAATCCATTATTAAGTGTGTTCATTTGAAACTTTCAGAAATTCAGATAAAAGCTATTTTTATTATTATTACTAATTATTTCAAATCTGATGTCAATGATGACTCTTGGGATTCTTTTTACTACTGTAATTTTAATTATCTTTTTTGCCTACATTTTCAAGTCATAACTTTGATAATAAACTTTTCTATTTTTGTAGATGACCTCTGTGAAAAGTCTCTTAGTAAAAACAAATGAAACTGTCTTGTTAAGTGATTCTGCCCTTCAAAATTATTTGTATTGTTTTATTTCTAAGGCCATTTATTATTTTATGTGATTTTAATATAATTATAGCCAGGAACTTTAAAATTTATGCTCTTATTAGTGGTTTCCTGGTGCCACCAGCAGTGGCATCATGATATTGCATACTTAGGGCAGAATCATTCATGGTCATGGGAGGTATAGCCAAGGTTAGAGAAAAAACAGTAGTGCAGAACAAATTAGTCAGGATAACTGAATAATTTGGACACAGTGTTCAGCCTCATCTCAGACTGAGTTCTCCAAAGGACTGAGACACGATAGCATCACATGACCACAGTGATATTTTCATTTCTATCCAGGACTCTGAGGTGTTTCACTTCTGATGTTCAAGACTGTAACCTCTCTAAATATTTCCTGTGTTTTATAATTCTCAGACCTTAATGTAAATAAAATGATTCACATCTCTAGACTCAAGTAACATGTTGCTGCTATTAGAAAAAGAATCCTTAAAAGGCACCAAAATATCTACAGAATATAACAGCCCATATTGAAGATTTTAAAACAAACAAACAAGATTTTGTAAATCAATCAATTTTGTCAGGAAGAGTAAATTGCAAAGCATTTAAAAAGTCTGTTTGTTGAAGTAATCTTGACTAACAGAACCACAACTGATGGCAGTAACAGGGAAACTAATTAAAACAAGAAATTGTTCAACTTTTGACAATCAATCAATTTCATCTGTCAATAGAAGCTCCTAAACTTTAATTCCCCTCACAATGCAGTTGCCTGGATGTTCCTGAGAGTTTCCTGTACTGTAAGATGTGGAAAGTTTGTTGTATAAACTGATCTAGCACATATAAAATAAAAGAGTGCTTACAAGAGCGAAAAGGTCCATGAAATACTGAAAAGAAAGGCAGCAGAAAGAAAAAAGCCCAATGAATTGAGAAGTGAGGAGGGGATAAGACCATTTAGGAAAGGGAAGCACAAAGCAGGGTAGATAAGTTGAAGAGAATAAAGAGATGAATGAAAGGAGGATATGTTAAAGGATAAAGTTTATCTATCTAGATACAATCACCAAACCTTTGATTTCTCTAGTCAACATGTAGACATGTGACTTCAGTGTAGACAACATGAATTATGACCCATCTTAGAGAGTTTTTCTTTAAGACTAAAAAATATCTGGGTAAATGGGAACACACATACTGTTTTCTCTACAATTATGACCATCAATATGCAATACTAAAAATATTATCAAACCTATTAATGATTTTTTTACTGCAGGTTTATTAATTGGTACTAGTACTGCATAGGCTCCTTTTGCCTATGTACACACTTTAAGAAATAATAACTATATGTATACATTGAACAGGAAATTAGGATAAAAAAATAGAAAAAAAATTGATAAATATGTGAAAAACAAAAAGAAAATGCATTTAGATTTTAGTCAGTTTCTGCATTAAAGAATTGACAAAAGATACTACATGGCTGAATTAATTTTTCTTCTCCCCACCACGAATCAGCACCTTATGATAGTTATGTCTTTAATGTAAGGGAACGAGCAAATTTCAAAGACATTAATTTCATTATTCACATCAAAAGAATGTGATATTGGGAAAATAATGAATCTAAACACCCTTTTCCTCTAGAACAGTACAGGGATCAAATCAGCTGATTTGGCTTAGTCTATAGTGATTAGACTGTTCCTTCAGCACACGCGGTTTTACACCGGGAGCTATTTCCAGTACACAACCTGAGCTAAACCTTTCTGCCATAGAGTTGCCAGCACAAAACATCCTAAATTCTCACTGCTGGCAATTTATTCAAAGATGTTCTTCTTGCTTTTGCAATCAGTGGTGGTTATTTCTTTTCCCCTCTGACTCGTATTACAGCGGTGGCCTGCGGTGCTGTTAGTCATACCTGCAAAGCAGTGTAATTTACCACAGGAAAACTAAAGAACCCTTAGCAGGAGCACTGGCACATGCACTGCTCTCCTGTCATTTTAGCAGCAGGGAATCCTAGTCATTTTTAGCTGACCCCTTACTTTCACATAAATCACTGTAATAAACGTAACTGTTTTACCCATAGGCACAATCCAAGGCTTAAAATTCTCATGTCAATTTATTTAAAAATGTAACTCCCTTATGTCAGTGTAGTGCAAGAATATTATAAATTTCTATTAAGAAATAATGGCACAATTAATAGGTTCATTAACCAGAAACAGACACAGCACTGACTATAAAGCAAATCCAACATTTCTGAATTGTTATGACTCAATTACTATTTTTCTTTCTGAAAACAACTGTCATGTAGTTTTACTCACAGAAGGATAAATGAAATCTATGTTATCTTAAGAACAGAAAAAAAATTTAAATAATATAAGGAAATACAAATTGTACTGGCATTAAAAAAAGCCCTGTACAACACCAATGCAGGGAACCTAATGCCAGGAAGTGATTTTTCCCTGGACTCATACACAACCAGGATCAGGCACAGGCTGAAAGGTTTGGTTATCTTACATAGCTTTTTTTTTTTTTTTTTTTTTTTTATGAACAAATTAAAATATCTCCTGAAAACCAATTTAGGAACCTGGTAGCACTGCAAAATATTTTCAAATAAACTTTATTTCTACATTTTCTATTCTAATTTCTAAACAAACCAGATTTTTGTAAAACTACTAAGTAGTCATTTTCTTTGTTCCTGCACATATGTAAACTGTTGAACCATTTACTTTAAGCTAATAGAACTTTTTTTTTTATATTTTAAATTTATTATACTTAAAAAGCTTTTGTAGAAAGATAGGATTCCATTTAAGCAGATACATTACCCTGTGCCTGAAATACATTCCAGTCAGAGTATAATTCAGCAAGTTGATGACAATGCTGGCTCCAAAAGAAAGGAGGAGACCAGATTGGACAAGAATGAGCTAACAGATTGTGCAGCCCAATTCTGTCCCTTTGAGTGTGATATATTGTTTCAAGATGCTAAAACCCCATACTTTCTCAAAGCATATCTGTTGTGCTGGTTTTCCCATTTTCACAGAATCCTCATTATTAGTACTCTCTACTCTTTTCAAAGCACGTCAGACTCAGACCATATGCCACTGAATAATGCTTATCAATTGTCTGAAATGCCCAATAGAAGAAAGATCTGCCAAACAAAGGAATCGTGAAAGTTATGAAGTCTTTTACAAAAATAATTACATATTTCACATCTGCTACAGATGTTAAGTGAAATAAAAACATCTCCGTGTTATAACTAAATGTTAATTTTTATGACACACTTTTGTGTCATAAAACCAACATCTTGTAGAAGGAAGTTGAACTTCTAGAATGACTGAAACACTTAGAAATCATTCTTGGGTACCCTCCTGATCTTTAAAGGCAGGAAAAAAAAATCTCACAAAATTATTTTTGATGAAGAATTGGCTTATACTACAGAGCTATCCCACACAGAACAAGCTGCCTAAAAAAACTCAAATAATATTCAAGGAACCTTTTAAAATGTGTTTTAAACAGTTGAGATATATAATTAAATAATATTTAATAATATATAATAATAGATTAAAGAACAATAATATAATAAAACATTAAACACTAAAAGACACATTTAAATGACAGCAATATACCTGTTCATGACACAGACCAGATTCTTCTATTCCTGTTTTATAGCAAAACATTACCTCAAAACATTAACATGGAGATAATAGGTTGTTTGATTTAAAGGTCAGAGAAGGAAAAGCCATCTTTTGTCTTTCCAAGAAATTTTAGGATTTTTTTTGTTGGTTTTGGGTTTTTTCTTTGTTTGTTTTTATTAACAATGCAAACTGACTATTGGTAAAATTTAATTCCCTTTCACACATACAGCTATGTGTATTTCCACACAATGCACAAATACACACATATTAATCCATAATTATTGCACCCATGTTTATAAAGTCACATGTCTAAAATAGCAAAATCAGGATTGGTCTGATTCATTCTTCTGGAGTCAATGAATGTCCTTCATTCAAGGGCTCTTGAATTCTGTGGAAGCAAACTATTGCCTGATATGGATGCTATTGAATATTCCTGTAGGTATCTTTGTCTAAAAGACATTAGCTATTTCTAGAGGTTTCATAAAGAACAGTCTTAACAAGATGCAGATGGCCAAAGGATGCACAAAGCAGAATGCAAAAACCATTGTGGGTGAAGTTAAAACTATGTACACTGGTACATTTCTTCTCCCTCCTTGCACTGTAAACATTAAAGAAAAATAAATCCAAGTATCTGGACAGGGAATAAATTTTTAAAGAAACTCCACCAAACAAATAAGAAAACACCCTGCTTGTCTGCTGGTGAGAACTGCATTCTAACTTCAAACAATAAACCATAAATACTACTTTTGTACTTTTGTTTTAGGTTAAAAACAAAAGGCTATAAAAACATTACAGAAAAATAAATAAACTGAAAACTTGATTCTAATAAATTACGTTGTAAAAAGATTGCAACATTTTCTCCCACCACAGATGTAGATGCAATTTGTGACAGAGAAGGACTTGTTCCTCTTTAGTCAGCTCCTAATGCAGAACAGTATAACTGATGTTACCCAAGCTGACCATCAGGAACTGGTGGCACTGTCTGTCTCCAAAACCTTAATCTGAGCTATTGTCCCTTTTAACAAGATAAGTAATGGCTCACAAGCTTGAACATGACAGTCCTGGCTGACAAGTCCAAATTAGAATTTTAGCTTGTAAGTGTATAATTAAAAATCCTCTAATGATTATACAAAAAAAGGGTAAGCAAAACATTTTCTTTTTCCAAGGGCATGTTGGCATCAAAGAACAAGAGAAAGAAATGAAGAACTCTGGATGAACTGTGGCACTGTTGCTTAAATCCTGAAGAATGTCTGCATGTGCAGTTGGAAAATGTAGGGGTAAGCTTTAAAACATCAGCTACAAATCCTGGTAAGTATGGTATTTCAAACATCACTAGAGGCTCTTCCCTGGTAAGACTAAAGTACATGTAATGCATCAGGTCTCTGAGTAGCCATTTCTTCACAAAAAAAGCACACACAGAACCTGAAGCTTAGTTGCACAGAATCTATGAAACAAATTTAACTATTTTAATCCAGCAACAGGCCCAGCAGAACTGCAAAACTGAGCAATACTAGAAACAACAATTTTCATTAAGTACTGGCCAGTTTTATGAAGATTGCTGTCTCAACTTTCTGAATGCCTTTCAACTTTCTGAATATTGTAATGGGTATGAGCCAAAACCTGCATATCAGACATGAAATTCAAGGAAAATGTCCAGGAAGAACCATTCCCAAAACCTAATGAAGCTGCCTATAAGATATCTATTTTTCAGTAGATGCCTGTATAACAAAATTCCTTCTTGACAATAATTCAGTTGCACCTGTTAGATAATGACTCCTTTGAGGGAAAGAACATCTTGCATGATTCCCCCCTGATCCAGGCAAGCTGTTATCTACTTTGGTGGCAACAGTTGAAGGGTTGTTTCTATATGTCACTTATACATACAAATATGTTTTCCAGAAGGTTCATGCAAGTTCATGTCATTTGAAATATAACTGATTGATAGGCTGCCTGAATTTGATATTTGGAGCTGGAAGTGGATTTGCCTGCTATCTGAGAGAACTGTGGAAAGCAGCCTGGAAGTTTGTGAACAGAATCATTCATCACAAGCTTCAAACAAGAGCCTGGTTTACCACCACAGAGAGAATCTCTACAGAGGAGATGAGTGAAGCCAACATGATGGCAGATAAACAAAGACCTGGTATTGCCAACAACACATTAACAAAGAGTCAGTATTGGTCTCTGCTGCATTCCAGCCTGTTCCCCACAAGGCCTGAATCTCTCTGATACCATCACAAAGAAGAACAAAGAAAATATGTATTTAATGGCTGTAAGAATCTGTCTCTACCTCAACATCAGTCCTTTAGAAGTCATTATGGATGGCATTGTTTTAGAACATTTCAAGAAGCCTTAAGAAATCTACTGGGAAGGTCACATAAACAGATGAACTTTTAGCCATCATGGAGCAAACCCAATTACACCATTAAACAAAACTTACTAATGAGTTCTCAAAGGAATTTTATGCCAGCCAAAATTAACATTATGTGTAATATGCATTATGTATAATAAGGCTGACTGAAGAAAAAGGTCTGCTATACAGCTTGCTAACTTTCTATATACCCATGAAAAATCTCTTGTATCTCAAAATACTTCACAGTTAAGAATTACAAATATTTTGAAAATAAAGTAATTTATCTGTAAGTCTCCCTAAAGGAATAGTGGTTAGCAAAAAAAAACCCAACTCCAAATATGAAAAACTGACAGGAAAAAAAATTGTTGTTTAAAAGGCAACAAAATTTATTCTTCTGACTGGTCCATTTTAATCCCATATGGAATTGACAAACTTTCCAAAATTGAGAAAATTTCCAAAATTGAAATTTTGGAAAAGTGCTTAAGACATGGAATGCCTGCTATGAAGTATTTGCTAGTTCTACTTTTCAAACTTAAAAATTTTATAGTGGTCTGGAGAGAATTTTGTCTATTTCCTGTCTAATTCTGACTTTAATATTACTTGTGATTAAATTTTTAAATTTAACCCCCCTAAATTATGGTTAGTTTTTATTTTTATTAGATTATTATTAAAAAATTGAGTAGGATATATACTATGTATGTAGCACTACTAGAGCTTTGTCCTTTGCTTCAATGTCAAATGAAACTCAGGCTAATCATGCTCATTTAAAATACAAAACTACAAACTAGTCCCATAATTGCCCAAAGAAATGTCCACTTGAAATTGTGGGTACTTCAAACAGAATTGTGTTCTGCATAATAGTGGTAAGATATAACAACTTAGAACTTAATCCTCAGTCTTTTACATTTACGTAATCAGAACTGAGTAACTTGGTAGGTATCTCATGCTCCAAACATTCAGCTTATTAATTCAAATACAAATCATATGCAAATGTTATTAAACTAATAAATGCAAAGTCTGCTTGTCCTTGTTGGCTCCTGTTTCGAAACCTTCAGAGGCTTATTCTGAAACATGAAATTCAAAGACTCCTAATAGAAAACCCTTTTCCAGCAAGTGAAGAAGCTTCAGTTACAGTTCTTTTCAGAACAGCAGTGGCTCCCAGGACATGGGGAAACTATATAATAATAATATCATAATAATGCAAGTCATTTAGGGCAAGCTGCACAGTGCATATTCTAATTCTAGGTGAGATTACTGCAGTAAACCAGCACAAGTTACTAGAGTACTCTACTAAGTAATAATAACAACTTGGATATTAAATGTTTCTATTAGGTTCAAGAAAACACTAAATAGAGGCTATACAGCTAGAAAAGCACCATCAAGTTGAGATGTGCTTTAGTAATAGTGGTTTATTAGCCAAGAGGGCCATTTTCTATTTTAAATCTGTCCAAAACAGAAAGGATGATGATGTTATGCTTTATCTCTGGGAAATCCCATTTTATTTTTTGGCAAAGAGCAAACAAACACAAATAATATAATCTAGAAACTTATGCTTTTGGATATATAATATTTATAATTGTATAATATTATATTATATATAAATGATCTATTTATATGATATATTTACATTTATATTACATAAACATATCCATACAGTATTCAATTTGGATTTTATATTTATGATTCCTGCATTTTGCTGTGTTTTGATCCTAAATGATCACAGAAATTCCTAGTAGAAGATTTGCAATAAATCCAAAATCTAGTAAACCTGAGTATTGACCAGAAAAACCTGTTTTGCAGCAATGATATACTATAATCAGGACCATTAGTGCAGAGTAAAATAAATAATACTGCATTCAGAGCAGGTGCTGAACTGAGTGAATTAAATATAATCTGGTATACAGTTTGAAGAATACAGAAAAAGGAGAATATTGAAAGGTTGTTTATTATTTAGCCATCATTCACATTTTGCAGTAAACAAAAGAAGATTAAAAAAAAACCAAAATGCAATTAAAGATTATATTTCTGAGAAAGAGTAAGAAATAAATCCTTCTGCTGGCATGGTTTAACATCTAAGTGTTTGACTTTGCAATCTTTATATTTAAAAGATCTTGGCAGAAGGTTTCTTTACTTTTTTATATCATTGATTTATTTCATTGATATGCAAGACTGAAGCATTGCTAAATGATTGGTTCTGCAGTATATTTATCTATCTAGGAATATAGATGGATGCATGTACGTACATAGGTACATATATTCACACAGATATATATGCAAATACATATACTTAATGCATCTGATGAGAAGGATGATTTTTCTCTTAAAACACCGAAAGAGATTTGGTTTAGATTTCAGCTTAACATCTATAAGTCACAGATGTCCAGCTGGAAACTTTAGAGAGCACTAGCCCTCTTTCTTTTAGTCTTTGTCTTATCTTGGTATCAAAGACTTGCACCATGTGATATATGTTGTCTGGGACCATGGAACTAGCATTAATAAGATATGCAGGAAAAAACAAAGATAAAAGAGTTTGTGTTCTGAAGTTCAGCTCTTGCACAGACGCTTCTATAGCCTTAATGCTGTCACTACTTTTAATACATAGGGAAATTTAGCATATGCACAACTCTTTCAAGATCTACCCTCAAATGACTCTTTTGTTTCAGATGAATTTTTTTTTTTTTTCAAACAAACATCAGTAAGATAGAAGCAAAGCACAAATGAGGAAGGTAAAATGATTCTACCTCTCTTTCATCCATCTTCAGCCACTGTTTGGGATCATCCTCTGTGGCCAGGAAAGCTATGAGATCTAAGGCAGTAAGCCTTGTCTGACGTCTGGATGACACAAAAATAAGAACAGGCTTGGCTGGAGAATGACTCCGAATTGCTGTTGAGCAAAACAGAATTTGAGAATTAGACACTTTAATGACAAAAATGAGAGCTTCCCTTGCAATCCCATGGCAGCTGATAGACCTCCCTGCAGATGACATTGAGGTACGTCCACTGAGCCTTTATTCTGCTGGATGGATGCAAGGCAGGTGAGAGTACACCACCTCTGAACCAAAGGCCATAAAACTACAGGCAGCCGAGTTTCAATTTTCCTTCAGCTACTTTAGTGAACACTGTAAGCTAATTAAGAGAACCAGTTATCAAAAAAACCCAACAAAGCACCACAAAATCTAGACAGGCTTCCTAGACTTCAAGATTATGAATTTCTCAATCTCAGCCTAAAAAGTATGTTAATGTTTTTTCTACACTGTTGGGGTGTGTTGTCTCAGACTCAGCGCCATGAAGGTCTAAAATTTACTTTCTGCCTGACCCAGAGCTCCAGCTGCATAAACTCATGCCAGCCTACAGAGGATCACTTCAATCTACCAATATCAGAAAAGGTAAAAAAAAGCAGAAAGTGACTTTTCAATAGCTGCTGTGAAAGTGGGCATTACAGTACAAGAGAACTTGGTTTCTGTGCCAACTAACTAGTCCGATATATTTAAACCAATTATGATATATTGAAACCAATTAGGTTTTAGGATTTTTTAAAATAGCATTTTCTTGTTCAGCCCATCTTTGAAAAGTTTCAGGTTGCAGGGAAATTTTTATGGTCTCAGTATTGCCATGAAAATGCTAAAATAACCTTGACTGTATCATGTCAAACAAGTTGGGAACAGAGCATGCAATAAATCATATTTATACAGATTTTCTAACATCAACAAGCACTAGAAGTATAAACAGGTGTACCTAGAATTTCAAATACTCTCTCTAAACCACTTATAAATCCATTTGTGTGTTTTCTCATGTAATTCTCATTCAAGCAATTAAATTTATGTATTGTTAATTTCTGAACACTATTTAATACTGCCCACCAGCACATATTATTCCTCAGTTCATGAACATTACCCAGCATGTGCTCCTGCATACACACACACAGGAAATTAGTTGTGAAATTATTGAAATGGGAAAATTCATCTGTATTTATATCTTACAACTATATATGCCAATATATCTAAATATTTTAAAAGACCAACATCTAATGGATTTTTGTTGCTCCAGGAACAGGTGTAGCAGAACAGCCCAAGACAGATTTATTGTTCATTAGTGTTTTTGTACAACGCTCTTGTGGAGGTGTAAATAATCCGAGCTGTCAAGATTGGTCTCTAGTCCACAATCAATACTTTGCTTCTGTCATAAGGCTAATTAAAGCAGCTAAAAAGTCCCCTCACAAATGTCACCTCACAATCAACAGCAGTTCACACCACAAAATTTATTTTGGAGGTTATTTTTAATTGATATAATAAATATTCCTTATGTAACCAAAACAAAACATGTTCAAATAAATACAAGAGAGCTTTTCTTAAATCTATACTGCTTGCCAGCTTGGTTAAGAATAAAAAATTGGAAACAGAAGCATATCTGGATGCACTACAAATTTTGAATTTTATGGTTATTGCTTTGAAACTAGAATTATAGGAGGTTAGCCTGACTTGCAACTTCTGTTCACAATTTTTTAATGCTAACATGCAGTGGTCCATATGAAAGTACCTCAGCAGATTAATAATGTGAATGATTTTATTGCTTTCTAAATTTCCAATATTTTTACACGAATATTTCTTTCTGGTGTCAAACATTAAGAGAAAACACATTTTATTTCCCCTTCACTACCACTAATTTTATTCTTCTGTTCTAAATACATGACATTCCTCTTTAACATGTTGCATTTGCAGCACACTTTATGTTTCAGACAAATATCTCTGGGCCATTAGCGGAGCAGATTCTCCCGATACACGCCAAGAGTACATACACTAACACATGTTGCAAATGTGCTGCAAATGAACTGTGCACAGTCCCTTTTTCTTTTAGAGAAAGGAAGAAAAGGTCTAGGAGCTGGCTGCTTACCCTGAAAAGCAGGTTTGTTCATGCTGGCCATGCGAGGACAGTAATGCTGGCCAGGGAAGCCCTGGATGTGCACCTCCAGAGGAACTGGGCGCACCGATGGGCGGAAGTTGAACAGACCCATCTACAAGAGAAGATTTTTTTTCAAGTTTAACCTTGAATTATCTTACCAATTGCTGTTTTGGTTTCCTGCATGAAAACGTTTTTCATACCTGATTAATGTTTAGCCAGTCAGCAAGGTCTCTGGCATTTGCTAAAGCAGTGGACAAACCAACCACTCTCACTGGCTTCTCAGTGTGAGATGAGATAAAGTTGGTTCGAGACACAATGACTTCCAACACTGGGCCTCTCTCATCCCCTAGGAAATGAAAAGTAAATGGAAAAACAGAGATAAAGGAAAGGTTCAGATGTCAAGAAGTATATTCACATCATAAGTACCAGCACACTTCTTCAAATTTAGCAGCGATTTTGATCAAAAGCAGTGAAACATGCTCACCTAGAAGATGGATCTCATCTATGATGAGAATGGCAACTTTTTGAACATAGCTTCTGTTCTGCCAGCTTCTGCTGACACCATCCCACTTCTCTGGGGTAGTAACAATCAGGTCAGCTTGGGCAATAGCTCTCATATCAGGAGTCACATCTCCTGTCAATTCTACAACCCTGTAATCAAGAAGGACAGTGGCTTGGCTTCACAAAGCTTTACAACATCTTAATGTTAAAATATTTACACTTCAACTTAAATTCTTAAAAGAGGGAAGAAACAAAATTAAGCAAAGTAATTTTCCTTTTTGTCAAATACATTTAATAGGATTTTCAAAATTATTTTAAGTAAGAAAACCTGCCTCTTTGTTTTCCTAGTAAATACTGTATAAATACCAAATATTGTTCTTTAGCAAAACCATATAGAAAGAAGAGGAAGAATATGAGTCCCAACAACAGTTAGTTCTTCAAAATGAAGACAACTTAATACTGGTATGATGTAATGTGAACCATAACATCCTGTCACAGACAGGATGAAAGCTTTCATGGAGGCTACCAAGTTGCAGCCTGCTGTTCTGCATAGATCTCTGGTTTGAATAATAAGGCTAAACTGCAGTGTGTATTGCATTTGTTGGTGAAGGTCCATTAAGACTGGTGCAGAGATTAGCCTCAGATTACTTTTTGAAGATTAGCAGATTTTTTCCAATTGTTTGCAGCATTTGTGATGACCCATCATTTTAGATGGATCCATTATAATGGGTTTTAGACATTTCAATGACACATTCCAAACCCAGCTGAACATCAAACAAAAATTCATAAAAGTAATGTGTATATTCTGTTAAAGATTATAGTCACAAGTAACTGTAAATTTCAAAAAAAGAAATAGTACCATAAATTATTTAATCTCATTTCTGTGATAACAACAGGAATATTACTGATAATTTCATGGACACAGAGGAGCATCTCTTTCTCTTGTGGTGTACTTTGAGCTTAACTTAGGAAAAAGACTGTATTTGGAGAAGGTGAAGGCCCTAAATAATGCATTCTATGCATAAAATTTTTAATTCAGGACACTATAATTTTGGAAAGCATCAACATGACTGATATACCTTATAGATCATAAAGTAATGGCTGAACTCCAACACCTGGGAAGATCAGCAAGAAATTAATGTTACCAAGGAATAAAATTATATTAATTTATATATGAAGGACATAGTGTGACTACTATTATACAGTTCATGCAAGTCCTGTATGTTCCTTGCAGCTGAGGTTTCTAAGGAGAACTTAGTTTGACTTACATTTTCAATTTCCAAGGATGTTGTGGAGTGAAATCTGAGCTTTGTATTTTTTATACTGACAAGGAGGAGAATGAAAATAGCTGGGTATCAAAGTGTATCCCTTTCTTAGTTCTGATTTTGATCTATCACTTTTGATCTATCATTTTTGATCTCAGTTTTGATCTATCAGTGACTACTGATAGAGCTTTTCAAGTACTAGAAATTTGAAGGACAGTATAAAACCAAAACCCTTTTTGAAATACTCATAAGTATTTTGAGATTTTTTACTCATACTTGATGAGCTGCTCTTTTGTTTCTCATTTCTCTGATTGGGTAAGGAGAAACATACTTTTTACCAAGCTTTTCTTCAATCCTGACTTTCCAGTCCTCAATCCTCTCACGGACGAGTGCTTTCAAGGGTGCAATGTACACTGCCTGCAAAAGAAAAGGCACAGAACTAGAAGTAAAACAAGACACCTTTATTAAAGTGCACCCACAACGCATGGCATTTGTGAGATTTGAACATACTTATAATCCATAAAATAAATAAGGTCTGAGTTTCTGAAATGACCTACAACAGGATTATATTTAAAACAGACACAATGCCTGAAAATAATGGTTTCTTTCCTAAGCAATTAAGAATATTCAGATAAGGAATAATTTCTTGAAATTGAAGTATTTATCACACCTTTTAAAATCCAAAATCCACTTATGTAAATAATGGCTTTTGTTGCCATGACTATAAAATCTGCACGTTAACATTCTGGAACAGAAATAATCTGAATTTCTGGCAAGCAATATCCTACCTGATTTCTAGTTATGTCATTAAATTAATAAAAAATACCAATTAGGTAAAAAAGCTGATTATCTTAAGCAAAATGTCACAATATTTTTCTCAAAGAAGCCTGCAGTGCAGAGGGGAATATGCTTACATGTACAAAACATATTTACTTATAGATTTATGGTTAAAAATTCTAAAGCTCTTGAACAATGAAGAAACTGCTACATGAAGAGTTCACATACATTCTTTGAAATATATAGCCAGGCTTCCAGCTTTATTAAAACCTAAAAGATGCATTCCTTTGAGAACTGTCTCACAGATAAGTTGAAATTGTATGAGGGACTTGTTTACCTCAATTGGACTAAGAAATTACATGAAGATATTTAAATTCAAAGATGATTAAGGAATTTATGCACAGAATTTCTGTTAATGGAAAGGTTATACTTTTTAAAAAAAATCTCCCAGCCAGATACAAAGATATTTTAAAGACTTTAAATCTAAAATGTGGTTAACTAAGACAATATGGCTAAGTTGAGAAGCAGATATATATTCACTTTGAAAAGAAAGCTCCAAAGGCTGAGTTGTTCAGCTTTTAGGCAATTTAAAACACAGGGGGGAGCTGGAACAGAAAACTGGCTCGTAGTAATTAATTGCAACTCATTTGTTTAAACAACAGAGAGACTGGGCTAGCTGTAGTCCCATGGAAGGGAACTAATAGCTATAAAACAATACCACTGCTAGTATAAGGAGATTAAAGCAGGAAATGCTGTTAAGTAAGGAAGAAAAGGAAATCCAGCATGCCTGCATGTCATTTTTGTAGATTTAACTCTGGCTGTCAACTGATTAAAATAAATAGTTAAAATAAAAGCATAATGCACATAATGCACTACCATTTTGTACCCACACATATATAAATTGGAGAAAGTAAAATTCAGTTCCCCACAGTCCTTCTAGACTCGTTTATTACTGAGATGCTCATAACAAAACGATTCTAGTAAACCTGTTTTACAAACCTTTGATGTGGGATACTTGTTAAAAACTCTAAAGATGGCTAATTCAGCTGCAACCGTTTTTCCAGAACCTGTAGGAGCTCCAAGAAGAACATTGCAGTCTGTGTGATAGAGGGTATGGAATATCTGTGTCTGAATTGGGTTGAAGTGTGTGAATTTGTACAGGACTTCGTATTCAGGATGTCCCAAGGCTGTGATAGGCAAAGGCTGAAGATCCAGAAGCTCTAAAACCACAAAATAATAGTAAGTGGATGACAAGAGATGCCATGACATGACATAGCTTGTTATGGAGATAAATATATTAAACAGTAATTTAGTGAAAAACAGTTTACATTGAAAAATGTTTTACTTAGTATCTCATATGACAGAGAGTACACATTTGGGTAATTGCTCACTTTGATGAAGAAAAATGAAAAGTTTTTTTACAGCTCTGAAATAATTCTGCAAGTAATTTTGAAAATCTGATTTGAAAATCTGATAGCTGTGAACCATCTATTAGCATATTAATCTTTTTCTTATACCTGTTTTCTTTTTATCCACTTGTAGTAAATTCTAAACTCACTGTGTTAGATCATATGTATGTCCAGCTTCTTATCATAACAGAATGTGGAGTATTTCAAGTTCAAGGGAAAAAGTCTTTTTAAGAAGGAAGGATTCTTTGGAGTTTCCAAGTGGATGGAGTAATACAAATCAGATGAGTACAGCTAAATTTTGCATCTTATCCTTTAAATGTATAATTAAAGACATAATCTTAATAAATAAACAAACATCTTTTCAATATATGATTCTCAATATATCTTGAGGGCATCTGCTATCCAAAGAATTAGAGATTGTGGAATTTGGAAGATGATATATATAACCAGATTGGATTTGGAATCCTACCAAATTAAGGAGACTGCAGTGATTCTGCTATGCAGATGCTTGCTTTGAAGTTTGGGTTTGGTTTTTTTTTGTGGCTGGAGGTCTCCTTGTCCTTTCAGGGTGCTTCACATTAAGGTATGATATGGGAGTCATAAAACCTGCTGAGGCAATGATACCTAATATTCTTCACATGCTTTTCACTGATACCTTATGGCTGTTTTATCATTCCCACAGAAACAGTGATTTCTTGGGCTCTGTTGAGGAGAAAGAAGGGTTTTTTTGCCTAGCAGAGCCTCTACGTACTTCGTTGTTGAGTGGGAACCAGATGGGAATTGAAATCAATTACCATAAATCCTGGAGTCTCCATAACTGGTGATGTGTAAATATCTTTCTGTTTCTTCTGAATAGTAGTCAGTGATCAGTCAATTAGATAAAAAGGTTACACATGCTTTTCCAGACAGTGTAGGTACAGTATAACAATAGCTAAACACTTCACAAACACATGTGAATTTATGCACGCCAAAGGACAACACCGTATGAGAACTGTGCATTTCTGAAGGCACTCAGCAGACTGCTAGATGAGCCAAATGCAATTACAGAGGAAAGGTTTTACAATGACATCAGCCCCAATGAATGTATAAAGCAATTTATGTATCCAGAAAAAAAGAAGCAAAACACAAACATATGCTTCTGTGCCAAGTGTTAAAAAAGGAGGGGGAGGGGAGGGACACAACTTGATGAGATGAAATGCATGTTCAGTGCTGCAACAGTTCTTGCTATGATAAACATTTCTCAGCAAAAGCAGAAAAATGTTTCATATTTTCAAAATTTTCATTGTTTTTTCTTTGCTAAAAGCCATTTATTACACAGTCTAAGATTATTTTTAGCCAGTCCAGAAGAAAAGTATTGCTTGCAAGCACTAAGATAAGACATAGCAACACAGAGATTTGCTTAGTTTTATATAACAGGTTCAGTTTTCTTATGGTTTTTAGAGAATCTGGAGTAACTAAAAGGCTGGTGTTATACTAAGATGAAACCAAAATTCCTTCATTTTTTTCAGGAATTGAAAAGCTTAGAAAGCTGGAGAAGAAATATCACAAAGTGAAATTCCAGACATTTTTCTCCAATGAAGCAGAAGTAAGAGTCTTATTGCACTACAATAAAAAAACCAACATGAGCAATATCAATTAAAGCAAAATTATCAAATTTGACGTTACCTGTATGGGGTGGATGTCTCTCTGGAAGAATCAAATGTTGAAAATTAATGATACATACAGCCTCTGCTCCTAACCATCTATCAGACACAGCTCGAATGTAATATTGAGAAGGAAGAGGTTCAAAAATTGGGATTGTGAACACCAGCAGCTGAGGCTCTTTAGTAATGACCTAGTGCAAACATGTAAAGAATATTTACTGCACAGAAAAATCAGTAACTTGAAAAATCACAGTTTGCGTCACTTCTATAAGCATTGCTAACACAAAACAATAGAGTATGTGTACAAATATTTACATCTTTATAAAATATTTTACTGTCTGGAATGAATTTTTTTTCCATAGGTTTCCAAAGATGAAAAATAATGCTGGCTTTTCATCTTGTTCTTTAACAGAAAAAACCATTATAATCTTTCTAGATCACCTGAAAATAACTGTCCCAGCAAAGGAGGAAGAGAAAAAGGGACACTTGAGCTTAGAAAATGTTGTGGAAGTCCAAGCTGATCAGGTACATCTGAATTTGAAATCTGTACTGCTGATTTGAAAATCTGCTTAGGCCAAAATACTGTTTGACCTGACAAATCCACATTTCACTAACTTTGTTTTTGTTTTGCTGTGAGATTCTGGATGAAGTCCATTACCTGTTTCTTTTGAATGATGAAGTACTCTGAATGATAAATGTGATCATTAGTAGGGTCTTCCACCCAAATCCACCAGGGCTCTCCAACACTGCCATGTACCTTTATGAGTAGAAAAGATAGTTTTCTTTTAGTTCTCTGGATTTAGATTCTCTGGATTTGTAACAAATAGTGGATGTATTTCTAAGTGACACAGGCTCATAAAGGAATACAGAAGTACCGAAATCAGAGGTAACAGAAAAATAACATTTTTAATCAGATGAGTCTGCCTAAAGATTATGCTGCAATTAGAGTTTGCTTAAGGCACATATAATAAGAAATGGACATGATACAAATGCAACTGAAGGTAGTGCCTCAGCTGTTTATAAATTCACTTAATCCCAAGAGTTCCCTCTAGGATCCTAGGAAAGAACATGTTATCTTTATTCCTCCCTGTACTTTTGCCTTTAGGTTCTCTAGAGGAGATTGTTATTTGCAGCTGTCCGCTCATTTTTCAGTCACAAACATTCTCTCAGGAAAAAAACTGGAAAAGGAATTGTGATATTGCTCTCCTCTCTCTCATCCCTCTCCTCTAAAGAGACACAGCAAGTGCATTCAGCAGGCTGTAATGTAGCCATTGTTACAGGTGAAGTGAGAAGAACACAAACAGAGCCATCACTTGATGATTTCCCTGCCACCTGGCAATGTCTTTTTAAACCTAGACTTTTGTTTGCTTTGTTGTGTACCTTAATTTGCAATGCCAGCAATGCCAGAAATCATAGCTAGTTATGATCCTAAATTAAGATTTTTTTTTTTTTTTTTGTCAGAATAAATAACCTTTGCCAAAGTACAGGAATTTAAAAAAAAAATTTTTGGAAAATAAGAAAAATGCATAGTAAAGCAGTACAGAAGACATAGTACTAAATGAATGCAGATTTCTGATGTTTCTGATGAGGTCTGTGATAAGTTGCAAAACCAGGAGTTGAAAAAAAAGTTGGAATTTTTCCTAAACTTAATAGAAAAAAAGTCAAAGTGCATAGTTGCTTCTAATGGCAATTTTAATGCTCCAGGAATCTGGTATTGATTCACACATTACACATTATTTTCAGCATAATTCATTACTGTGTCTGTGTCAGAAAACAATCTGTACTAGTTTGTGAAGACAAAACTATGCACAAAGAATAGAATTAAGGTGCTTTTCCTTCTTTTTTAGCACAGTTGCACAATAGACAAATAGATGGACTGTAATTTATTTTTATTACATTTGAATTTCACTTGCAGCTTCATTAGGAACTGAAGCAGTGAAACTGAAATGACACAAAGGTGACATCTTGAAAAGTGACAGTGAGACTATTATTTCATCTGGGTTTAGGAGCATTTAAGAGAGATAAGAAGAACTAAGGAAGGCAATTAAGTCCAAAGCTCAGAAATTTTATTATTAACTGTAATAGCAACCTAATTTTGGAAAGTCCCATGAAAAAACTGCATGGGGTAAGCAGGACAATCTGGGAACAGGAAACAACATCTTCTCCAGTAATGATTCTCAAGGATTGGGGAGCTCTTAAAACTGGCAAATACCTGTGCCTGTATTTTGGGCAACCATCAGCCTAAAACTACATGTCTGATATTTGACTCAGCTAATTCATACTATTTGCATTATTCTGCATTTCTGCTGGACTCCTCCTAGATGCATTAAGGCTTAATTGCTCTGTCTGGGTATGTTTATAGTCCTTTGCTTCTAACAATAGAATAAAAATCTGGGATTTGGCTCACATGCTTTTGCTGAACTTAAGGGTTCCCTGAAAACTAAAGATAAGCTGATGTCATATCTCACAAAAACATCTTTCTCTTCTAACGTCATGCACAGTTTGTGATGAGATCATAATAGAATTAATTATCTGGGTAAAGGATCAACCTTAAAAGCATGAAATGTTAGCCAAGCAGGGTATTTCAACTAAGCATGGTATTTAAGGTTTTCATAACTGGTTTTATTTGATTATTGCAATTCTTTAGATGGGATTTTTTAGCAACTCACTTTTGTACCAAATACAAGTATACTGGTAAGTTTCTATAGCCATCTTCTGAGAAGCTTGTTAAAATAATGTGATGATAGAGAAGCAGTTTCAGAGTGTCTATGCTTGAATTTGAGAAAGCTATTCATTTTCAGAAACTATTAAAATTTAACAGTTTTAGTTATTTATTGTGATAAAAGCTTCATTTACTGAAGAAACAGGAAAATCAACACCACATTACAGAAATAAAAAAAAAGAAAAAAACCACTTTTCCAAGTTTTTATGATCACCCATAAACAAATTCACATAAAAACATCTCCATAAGCTTAATTGATACAACAATCATAATATATCTAAAGCAATCATCAGAAAAACTGTGTAAAGGGGTTGTGGCAGAAAATAGACTTGTGACAAACTTTTGCTCTAAATTTAGAAGTTCAGAATCAAAGCAACAGTATAATTTTGTGTGGATTCCTAACATGTAAAGATATAGAACCTAGGTTTTCTAGAAAAACCTAGCAACGGATTGGGAAATTACTTTGTATTAAGATAAAGTTTACTATGAAGAACAGTAATTTTTTTGTCTTTAGCAGATTACAGGTAAAGTGGATGAACCGAACAATAAAAACTTGTTTCAATCCTAAAAAGTAATGCTTTCTTTTCCTTCTGAAGTATTGCCCATAAATAAGGTTAAAAAAAAATATTCATGTTATAATTCATATTAGAAATCCATTCAAATATTTATTCAACAAACCTAGGTGGCAAGCAGAATCAAACTTTCTGTATTTTGATTGCTCAAACTCTGCATTTTGGTTGCTAATATCCCATTTATAAGATAACTCGATGAAACTTCTACAAGAAATTAAAAAACCTTTCATCAGGGAAAATAAATTCTAAAATAATTTAAACATTTGTGGAATAAACCTCTCATTTAATTATGATTAAGGTAAAAATTGTAATCTAAGAGATTTTAAAATTGAATTTTAATAAAAGAACAGATACTTAATATCCACATTTCAAAATAATTTATCTTAAGCATAAATTTCATGAGTCTAAAAGAAGAAAATTATGTTTGCCTATGGAGGTATCTTTTTTCCTGTAGAAAGTTTCAGAAGTAACAGCAACAGTACAATGCCCCCATGTGGACATTTCTGTTTCATTTAGATTTATCTTAAATGCATTTCTAATGAACAGATTCTGAATCAAAGGATGTGTGTATAGCTAAATGTGAAACTGGTACGACTGCTTTCATATAAATCTGCAGTATAAAATACAGATGAACATAATTCCAAACATATCTCAGGGTTTTTTTGGTTCAGACAAGTCCCAGCAGAAAAAGGCACTGATATTGTGAATGTGCATTTGTGAAGTCAGGAGGAACAGGAGAACCTGGCATACGTGAACTGCACTTCAAAGCTTTTCTGTGTTTGATGTTTGTTCATATTCAGAGAGCCATTCATGTCTCCCTTTCTCTTGCTTCTCCTTTCTGGGCACATAACTCTAATCTGTGTGTGACTACTGTAAATATTCAGTATTAAGCATTTGCCACAATATGTTATACACAGCCCAATCTTACATGGCATGGAAATGAAAAATGATCCTTGCCTGCTTTCTTCAACAAAAGTCATAAAAATCATCCCATTCCTATTATCAAATTTGCTTTTCAGCTAAAATAAATGCTTTTTAAAAAAATTTATACACAGCCCAATCTTACATGGCATGGAAATGAAAAATGATCCTTGCCTGCTTTCTTCAACAAAAGTCATAAAAATCATCCCATTCCTATTATCAAATTTGCTTTTTAGCTAAAATAAATCCTTTTTAAAAAACCCCAAAAGCTATGGACAATCAGTGATCATCTCCTTTGGTGAAACTAAACTAAACTTCCCTTCCTGCCCTCTGCTCCCTCAGTTGGTACCTGGTCGTTCCAGGTGAAGTCGGGCGCGATGCTCAGGCGCACGCGGAGCACCGTGCGGGTGATTGGCTGGATCGTTGCTTCCATGACGATGGAGGGGATTTGGTGGACACACTGCTTTACCTTCAACCCGATTTTCACATGATGCAGCATATGACCTGCCAAGAAAACATCAGGTGTAACGAATTTGCATTTCCAGGAAAAAGCGTACAACTCTGACTTTCAAATAGGCTTTCAGAGAGCAGTATTATTGCTTGCTTGTTTTGCTCCTGGCTACGTAAATGTCTGACTCTCTTGACCTGGCATGTCTGAATATTTTGTAATACTTAACTTGAATTAGCAATTTAGAGCCTTGAAAAATCAGTATTAACCCCGTCGTTGGCTATAGCTAAGGGGTTAAAATAACTATTAAGAATTCACACTGAAAATATTATGTCAAGCTAGTTCTCTCTCCTTCACTTCCTTTTAGACCAGGCTCTTATCAAGCCATGGAATTCTTTTTCGGAGCACAAATACCAATTTTTTACTTAATTCAACTTCTACAATTTCTGTGTAGTGATTCAAAGCAGACAGAATGCTTTTCATAAAATTGAAAAAAGGTACTTAATAGGTTAAAAATGCACATAAGTAAACATCTCACAGCAGCTCTGATCTGTGAGAATATACCAGTGTGTAACTGAGACAAAGGAAAAATTAAATGTTGCAATATTTTTTTATTTTCTATTGTAATCATGGTAACTAGGGCAATAAAGTGATTTTATTTATTTAGAAAAATGTCCTACTTGTATTTTGCAGCTCAAATCTCTCTTCCCTTGCTCTTCATTTTGAATATAAAAGAAAGTATGCAGCAGTAATTTTTTTTTTTTACTGAAATTATTCCACCTTCTGGCTTATTTACTACATTTTCACTGAAATTGTAATGTAATTATGTGGAGCACATTTTAGATTTTAATTGTGATGATCATAAATGCTCCCTGTTAAAATCTATCTTACCAATTGCTACTGATATTTTCTGGTATGATTATGTGGTTCTGTGCATACTTACCATTGAAAAAAATAAAAAAAATTCAAAAAAGAAGTCCTATTATTTGCATTATGTGCAAAGTGACAAGGTGATACAAACCTTTCCTTGCAATTACAAGACATCTATGAGCATAGCATCTTGAAACTGGTATTTTTAAATTGATACTGACTTTCCCTTTTCAGTTTTTCTTATTTAACAAATTGGCAGATAGATTTTTCTCACACAGGTCTTTATACTCTGAAGCAATGAATGGTGACCTTGCTTAAGAATCAAACCCCTAACCAGAAGTTTTAACACCAATTTAATCAGTTTAATTTGCAGTTGGTAAAGCAATTGCACCTCCAACAAGTGGGTTATTAAAAACCAAACCCCTTATGTTGGTACACTTGGATGATACATGCAGCATTTCAGCATACTTGCACAGGGACTAGCTTTTGCAATTAGAGGTAAAACTTCAGAAATCATGTTAAATAAAGCTAGATGACAAATATTCAAAGATATGACTCAAAAAACCCATGCAGGGAAGTATACTTTTTACGGCAAAAATCACTTTATCTACATGTGTGAGGTTAACTGTGTTTGTACAGGACAGCACTGGGGCTCTCTTACAGTTATGTGCAAGGGGAAAATAAGGCTCCTCTCCCAACTTCTACCAAAATGTGATAAAACTCTCTCCTCCCTAAGCTCTCTCTTTTTTCTTTTTAATAGTCATATTATGAGAAACCATCAATGGCATTTAAAAAAATATTAAAACCCTAGGAACAAAAGCTGACAAAGAAAATAGGCACGTCCAAAAAAAAAAAAAATTTGCTTATTCTAAAATGTTTGTCATCTGCATTCTGAAAAAAAAAAAAGGGACCGTTTATCTCAGCTAACACAGTGATTTCCTGGCTATCTGGAAACTCCATGGTTACATTGCAATAGCTCAGAGATTGGTGTTGATCCATTCATGGTACCCTGGAATAAAGGATCTGTGCACACAACATGCTCTCCACCCATCTGAGGCTTTCATCTCCCCCTGAGCCATGGGCTGAGTTAGCCAGCCAGCTCCTGTCTTTGTCACTCTATCTCCAAGCTCTCCACAACATTTCAAAAGCAAAAGACTGAAACCAGCCCTGGGGGGTAAGAAAACAAGGCAGTACCTGGAAGTTGTGCCTTTCCTCATTTCAGCACAGCTTAGAATTTGAAATAAAAAACGGTGACTTCCTTTGCATGCCTCAGAAAGAGAGGCCAGACAGGAGGAAGTGTGCCAAGCAACTGCTTCACAGAGATACACACACATCAACCTTCTTTGATATTTATAAGGCTGAAGAACATGAAATATCATCACGTAGGGTCAGCAGTGCCCTATTTCTACAGTCAAATCCCATGTCTCATCTACTTTCAAACTAAGTTAATATAAACCAGAACCAGACAAATTGCAGGTATATTGAGATACATTTCCATCTTGTCAATACTGCTTCCAATACTTTGAAGGAAGAAAAACTGGCTTTGTATTTTTACACAAAATTTCCTGCTTCTCAAGTGAGGATATGGGGAGAAAGAACAGTTGAAAAAACCGAACCCAAATGAAACAAAAACAAACAAAACTAGTCCTGAACTAAAAACAGCTCCACAAAACCAAACAACAACCACAAAATAAAAAAAAAAAAACCAACAAAACACACTAATACAATAATGGAAAAGAACACTAAGCACTTAAAGGCATCACAAATACACAAAAAATTAACAGTGAGTTAAAAAGTGCTATAACACTTCTGAATGAAAAACTATAATGTTAGCATTTCAAATAAATTGCAATGGTTTTAATACATTTAACATTACCATATTAAAATGCAGGTAAAGTAAGCAGCTAGAACTTTGTCATAGTCTTTTGGTTTAACTTATTAAATGAAAATACAGCATCTAATTCTTCAAACTTTTACATATTTATTTAACTTTTTTCAGCCTAGATTAGGCACATAACAAAGTTTTCCAAACTAGTAATGTAGTACTCCTGCAAATGAAAGAAATATTAAGTTAGATGTGACAGCTTCTAAGCAGTGAGTATGAATGGTATTTTTATTTTAAAATTAGATTTTTCAAAAAATGGCAGTTTGTTTATCAACGGGTTGGTAATAGCAGGTGCAAATGAAGTCCAAAAAAAAAAAAAATACACTAAGGAAAAAGAAATGCATTACAAGTGATTTTTTATTTTACTTCAACCAGATGGTGGGCAGCTTATGCATAACAGTTTATACAGACTTACTGGAAATTGTCATTATGTCTATCAGTAGGCTTGTGGATTTTCTCATTATTGGACTGTCAAATCCTTTAAAAAATTCCATTAAGGTTTTGTTGCAGTGACACCAGTGACAATGAATTCTCCATGTTCAATGAAAATTAATGCAGTCTTTCAGAAGAAGGCCATTTACCGATAGCATACCTGGATGTAATAATCTGGTTTTATTCTTTTCCATATTAATAAGAAATTAGGCCACATTGTGCCAACTGGCAAAAGTAAACAGATGCCTTTTATAGTAGTGTGTTATGTAAGGTGGGCAGAAAGGGAAGCACACAGGTCAACATAAATATGTATATCTACACATATCCACCTAAATACTTATCAATAGACATCTCCTTTCCATCTGTGTTCTGTGCCAGCCAGGACAAGGGCTGGCCTTATCCTCAGAGCTGTGCCATTTTACAAGGGTGAGACTGGAAAAAACCTTCTTTATTGGACAAACTGTATTAATGTGTGGTATGTGGCTATGTGGCTTCCCGAGCAGAGAGGGAATATTGATATGTGGGATCTCAGCACCTCAGGACTGAGGTGCCGAGCCACCGAGAGCACCCTTGGGGGGCTCGGGAGTCCTGGAATGTTCCAGAAGTGTCTGGTGGCTGGACTTTGATCCTACACAGGAGACGACACCTGTATGAGGATAGGAGGGTTTCACCGGGGTGAATGGTGAAGGGATGAGTTAATTAGAGGGTGAGACACAGGGTTTAGGATTTCTGTACAGGGGGGTTTAGAGAAGTAAGATGGAGGAATTGGGGCGTGTCCTGTCCTTCTTCTTCTTCTTCTTCTCCTCCATCTTCTGTGGTGATGGTGGCACTTTGGGATTGGTCATTACTGAAAGTGCACCGGACAATAAGAATAAAAAGGATTGGGGAAAAATGATAAATATTGTACACGTAACTATGGGTATAAAGATAGGTGACTGGCTCAGATTTAGCTCTTACTTGCCCATTGTTTTCTACAGTTTAAGCAGATCGGCCTTGCTGGTTTCTCACCTATTTCATCTTTCCTCATGTCCTTCATCTTGTCGATGGTGAGATTCTTCTCTTCCAGCTTGGAGAGGACGGAGGGGGGCAGCACTGAGAACTGCCTCAGAGGGCTCACCCAGCCCCAGAGCCGCTTGTCAATGACCTTGCTGAGGTTCAGGAGCCGGTAAGTCATGGCAGGCCAACGCTTCCTCAGGGCGATCTCAAAGAGAGCCCGAACAATGCGAGCTGCATTCTGGAAAGTGAAAAGGGGGGGAAAAAAAAAGCAAAACTGTTGTAATTCTCTCAATACTCTTTGTAAAATGAAAAGGATCCCATAGACTCATCTTTGACAAACCATAACAATAGATTTTTGTTTTCGAACTGATTTCAAACATTTTTGAAAATTATTTTTTCCATCACTGTCTAGTGAAAAAACTACCTCATGGCTGCATTCTGAAATTATGAAAAGAAACATGTGCAACCAATTAAAATTGTAGTGTCAGGTCTGCCATAGAACTTTGATCACAGTTATACTAACATTATGGAGTTCTAAATTTATTGCATATCAATCACTTCTGAAGCAAATTCACTTAAAGTACCCCCCCTGTAACAGACACCTGCAAATTCAGTTTATATGGAAATTCAAGTTTTGTTATTTTCTAATTTATGCTTCTATAATAGCATCCCATCTCACACTGAATTTCACAACATTTGCACAGAAGCTTAACAGTAGTGAATGTTTAAAAACATTTACTATATTCTGAGAATAGCGTATAACCAAACTGTACAAATATGCTTTGGACTTGGGAAAATAATTAATAACATAAGTTTGAATGAGGTCAGTCTTATCCTGAAAACCTAAGTTATGATATTCCTTTTATAAACTTTTCAAGCTGCATTATGAAGCTATGATTTTTTTTTTCCTTTTTTTTTCCCCTACCAGTACTATGTCTGGATTAGGAATTATGTTCTTGATTCATTGAATAGAATATAATCATTCCCTACTGGCTCTGCTACGCCAACAGGAATAAAAAATAGAAAATTATTTGGTTATGATAGGAAGCATATGTTACTAAAGAAGCACATTCCTCTTACTTAGAAAGGATGAAAAATTTTCTTAATACTCACTATCCAAATTAAAAAAAAACCCCACACTTTGTAGCACTGGTTCCACAAGTACAGTTTATGAAGATCTAAGAAGAAGACCATGTTGCCTCACTAAACATGCTATAAATGAGACAGACAAATAAAAGCAATTGCCTTGCAAGCAAAGATTAAAAGGATCCTACTGAAAATGATTTTGCTATGCAAGTGCACAATTTTTATGGTGTGTACAATCAATTCAGCATTTTCTCATTTATACTCATATGTGCTACAAAATACAAACACTTCTGAAAAAGGTTTTGTTACTATGAAAATGTTGCTAAAGACTATGTATAGTTTTGAATATTTAAATCTCATCTTTAGCACCAACCAACTAAGTGCAACTGTTAGATAAACTCTTTCCAAAGCAGTTTTGTAAGGATGAGACAAAAATAACTCCATGCAACATCTCTGCTGACTATTAAATTTAGAAAAGAAGAGTGAGAGTGAGATGGGCTAAAAGGGACCATTTTTTGGGTTCACAATTGTCTAAATAGATCTCTGTGTCATGTCCCCCTCTGTACCTGCCTATGTGTGGTAACTAAACATGCTGTGTTACAATCAACCCTTTAGGTGTCAAATGAAGCCAACAAATACATAAACTGGTATGTCAGTCTGCACATTTTTTGCTGGATTACATCCAGCAACAGAATTACAATAGCACATTTTTCATGAGAAAACCAAGGTATGCGAATCAAACACAAAATATGTTTTGCAGAATGAAGTATAAAAACACACAAAGTATAAAAATAGATTACAACAGTTTTTCACATTTAGAAGAAAACCCTGAAATTTAGAGAATATAATTTCTGTGCAATCACAGTTAGAGGAACTAAGTAGAATAAGATTACATGGGTACTACAAACAAAAAAGGACATTCATAATTAACAAAAACTGCCATAGCCTCTCAAGGCAGCCTTTTGCAAAACTTTTCTACTCAAGTGTTATGGCTCACATGCATGCACAAACACAAGGCTCTGATTTTCAAAGAAATTTGCACAAAAATGTACAAAAAAGATGTAGATTGGGGCCTACTTGTATAATTGTAAATATCTGGGAGAATTAAAAAAGCAGAAGTCAGCAACAAATATGTAGAAAATACTATTTTTACCTGTGCAACATATGCAGAATCCGAAATAAGGGAGAAGCTGTCCATCTCCCCTCTGCTAATGTATGTTTGAAGGAGGATATTAATTTTTCCATAATTGTTTTCCACACCTCCTGGAGCAGGGAGTTCACAGAAATCATTTAGTAAGGTATCTAGCTCTTCTATTTCTTCTTCTCTTACCTACAACACAATTATACATTATGAAGAGGCTGAAGCAATTTGATGAAAATTTTTACACTGAAATCAAATTTTCCTTATAACATAGTTATATTACTTTTAAATGGAGTCTCTAGTTTTAAGGAGAAAAAAAAGAAGAAAAAAAGCAGTAAACCCACATCTTCCACAATGCAGTTAATAGACCATAATTGAAACTATCTTAATAGGGACACAATTACATTTTGTTATTCATCACCATCTATTAAGGTTGCCATTGACATACAAAAATTTGATATGCCACAAAAATTGAATCTTGTGACCTTGTCATCCTTCATCTGATGAGATTTTATTTTTTATTTGACCAGAGTAAAACTTCTGTCCATCTGGATTAGGGCAATCTTGAATTAACATTAAATGTACTCATTACAGTTACACAGTTTGCATGTGATATAATACATTTTTAAACTCAAAACTGTGAAGTACTATGATTCATCATATTAAAATTTCCACTGTTAATAAGATTAAGTCTTAATATGAGTAAAGAAATATTAATATCTATGGTTTGAATAATGCATAACATTTCACATTCTAACTGATGACCCTTACATGGCAAAACTAGCATAAATCTACATATTCTTTGACTTACTGATAGTCTGTTAGTGTAAAACTTATTTGAAGAGGGTAAATGTTTGGTCCCTGCAGGGAACCATCTGAAAGTAATTTTCATTTGGACCTGACTACCTGACATAAAAAAGACCCTAAGACAATTGGGTTAAAATCCCCAACTTTCTAGTGACTAGTCCCACAGGAAAGAAAGACATGAAGTACAGAACCATCATCAATGACTCCACTTTCAGGGGAATACTATGCTCTGCTAACAACAGCATTTTTGATATTTTTTTCTGCTCTTGCACAGCACAAGTACACGTCTTATCCAGATCTGTATTTCAGCTACTGGTGAGTTACATAGATCAAAATTCAGAATTTTTAAAGGCATTATGGAAATGTGATTAATTTATCAAAAGTCACAATTTCTATCACACAGAGGGGCAAATCGTGTGCTATTCTTGTGAAAACCAGTTATTCATTTTAACATTCAGAGCTGCACAGTAAATGAATCACAAAAATCTGGAAATGACAGTGCACTGATGCCATACCATATAAATTTGAGAAAGTAAACTAGAAAAACTGTGCTTTAGTCAAGAAGCATCACTACTAACTTTATTAAAAATATAGAAACATATCACATGATATTTTCCATATGCTTTCCTTTTAAATATTAAATTACGCTAAATTTAGACCTAGTCAAGCATTATCACTGTCATAAAAAAACCCCCTTCTAGCTTGGAAAATGTTCCATGTATGACTGTGAAACCTCACTGCTTATTATCTTCTATAATAGAAGAGATTACAGCAAAATAGAATTTCTCCATTAGATAAAGAGATGGTAATACCCAGACAATGTGTGCAAATATGTAAATATGTAGATGGTGAGGGATTCACGCTGTCAGCTCGCAGAGCCAGGTGAATGAGAGCCAGCTCTGATCTGCAACTTGTATAATTGTGGTAAAATGGCAATGAGCCCAAGCTAACAAACCCTGTGGAGTCTGGCTCGTCCCTCTGTGAGATGGAAGCATGGGCAAACAAGCTCGTGCCAGCTTGGAATGTGCTGCCTTGTGTCCTGCCCACACGGGAGGCAAAAAGGGAGGTTGGAATTGAACTGAGTACAATACAGCAGTAATCTTATAACCTGTGTAAAATCTTACGACAACTTTCTAGATTTCAGATTTGAATTTATGAGAATTTATCGTTCTGCCAATCTAATATTGTTCCCTGCAGAAAATATATCAGAATTCACTTCACTTCCGTGAGTCCTGCCTCATTCCTGATAAAGCAAACTGTTCAGGGAGACATCCAATAATGCCTTGAACTTCAAACAGGGAAACTATCTCATCCCTCGGCACACTATTCAGATGGACACTTAGCTTCACCTGTTAATAATTGAGGAGCTGAAAAGTTCTTAAAAGCATTTTAAAGAATTACTCAAAGATCCATAACTAGCTATTAAATGTGCATTACAGTTCAAGCTGAACTACGTACAAATTTGAGCGAGAGCATATTATGTTTACTCAGAAAACATTTTATAATGGTGCTTAGCATTTAACAAAACTTGTGTCTGTAGACAGTATTTATTAAGTACTACAGAAGTGTCAAGCTTCAAGAAATTCTTTAACTTTACCTTTATCTGTTCAAACTCTTCAGCTTTTGATACTATAGCAAGAATATCACCTTCAGTTTTATGAGCATCAAACAATTCATTGAAAGTCTATTAAAAATAAAAAGAATTGATTTGTCACTGGAAATAAAAATACACATATAGCAGGAAACAAAGAAACCTTAGCCAAGAGTTTAAAAGGCATATAAGGCTAAAATGCAAGTTATTGGAAGACCAGGGTAATGCAATTTAAACAGGAATAAATTCCATAATGACTTTCTGTCACTTTCAGAAAAACAATTCCCCCCAGTGCCTTGGTCACCCCAACATCAAGAGACATGCAACGTGGCCACTTAAGAAAAAAAGTCTACGACATATCTGACTGAATAAATACATGCGACTCATTATATACAGTGACAGTATACAGTTAAAAATTATTAATGCTGAGTCTTTTCTTTCTTTTATTCAAGAAAAACATTTATTTGCTAAGAAAGAAAATGTTTTAAGATGAATGTGTACATCAAATCAAGTTTCTAATACTACAAAATTTTGAACATGTTTACAACACAATCTGATTACAGCGCCAGAAGTGGTTCAAGGTTGTTAACGTGACAGGACTTTCTCCCAGAGAAGGTCATCTATTATCAGACACTACAGTGCAATGTGCTATCAAGTACTAATGGTTGCACACACCATGAATATCAAAATGTTTCTTATAATTCTTCTACAACAAGTCAAAAAGACCACAGAAATTTAAGTCTCATCTCACACTGAGTCTAAATTTTGAGTATTGCTTGATATTTAGTTTCTTTCTTTTTCCTATTTCCTCTCCCCCCATTTCAGTAAATATGATTTGAAAATACAGTGAACAAATCAGCTACATATTCTGTAATATCTTACAACTATTTTAGGCATATATTTAAAAAAAAAAGGAAAAAACCCTCCAGAAACAGGACATCATCTTTTACCTCTATAGTATTGTATTTAATATAGTAGTGGCTGGCAGTTCTGCCTAAATCTGTTGAAGAGAAAAAGCCAGTCCGTTCTTCAAAGCGAATCATGCGGGCTTTGTCCAGTTTTCTGCCAACTTCAATCACCAATTGTTCTCTGTGCTTTTCTAGACCTGGATCCATCTAAATATGAAACACACACATTTATTTGCATAAAAGAAGTATTTAATATATAATTTTCTTGAAGTAATCCAGTCACACAAAGTCAAAAATCTGATAAAATGAAGGTACAGTTATTAAGTCATAATTTTCTTGCAATCTCACTAATAACAATTATATTGACATTACTGACCAAAACCTGTACGTACAGGATGAAAGAATCAGAATAAAATTTCTTTTACAATTATTTGGGACTATCATTACAATGGAGACCAATACTATTTATGAAACAAATCTAGTATGATTATGAAACAAATTTACACTGAAAATTTTGAAAGATGTTGTAATGATAACATATTCTTTATTATCATTACTGTATCACTTCAAAAAAACATGTCATCTTTTGGCACCTTCTGTTGATGAAAATGGCTGAAGATATACCTTCCTGTGTAGCTGACATGAGGCTGGCTTTAATTGCATAGATAATAGATTAAGCTTCAAATTGCATGGCTTAAATGTTTCCTAGGAAAAAAACCTTTAATATCCCCAAAAGCTTTTGGTACGTTAATTGGGATATTCTAATTAGTGAGTTACAGATGTACAGTAACATTCATGTTAAAAGCACACAAAGGAGCTTCCTGTGCCCAACATCACTTCTATTCATACCAAAGTTCAGGAACTTGGACATTTTGTCCTACTAATAATGCACATTGTCTCATTAGTACATAAAAGGCTGGGCAAAACTCCCATCTGAGTAGGAACTGCTGTATAATTGTGTGTTTCCACACCAGGCACCTGGGATATCCACACTGACAGGGATGAGTGAAAAGGATTCATGGTTATGTTAACCTTCTGCAGTATGTGCACCTGAGATATGGCTCTAATTACACAAGCAATAATTAGTTTTAAGGACTGAAACACCGTTCTAGTCCACAGGCAGTATTCTTATTTCAGGACTCGTGTATAGTTCAGACTTCCCACAGAATAAGTCATACCAGCTCTCTGGGAAAAACTGAAACAGAGATACATGGCCAAGACAGCAAAAAGGAGCAGGCTATAAGAATTGTTGTGCCTTGGTCTGCTCTGGTTTTCCCTGGGCCAGGATTCAGTTTCACCTTTGTGCAGAAGGACATCATCCCACGGTCGGTGAAGCTGCAGACAAACGTAGTCATCTCCACAAAGCAGCTGGAGACTCCTTCCTAATATTCCATGTTTGCCCTGAAGCTGTTTCTCCTTAGTTATGGCTTGCCTTAGTTTCAAGTCAAAAGCTAAGATGGCAAAGGTCTAGACTTCTTTTCTCAATAGTAAGTCATGCATTGAGGCCAGATTTCAGAGCAGAGTTGGTAAAAAAAAAAAGTGATCTAGATGCCAGATGTTCAATATTTCTTAAAACTATCGTGGGGAAAAAATTAATGAAAAATCAAAATAACTCCCTATTCCCCTATTCCTTCAGCAGTCCAAAGTACCCACCAATCTTTTGCCTTCCAAAAAGCTGAGGCTGCAACAGCACACTAATATTTTTAAAAAGTTTTAACTTTAAAGGAAAGGTCACCAACTGAAAAAAACTGTGAAACAATATTTGAGTTTAGAGAATCCATGGTTAGCACCCTTCTTGTTGAACTTGCGTAAGTAGAAATCCTCGGAATAAAGGATCCAGCCTAGAACAGCTTTAAGCCATTCTCTTTAAAATGAGCCTTGGCATGTCCACAGTAAGAAACTGAGCAGGTCTGGAGCATACATATGGAAATTTAAGAATGCTTGATAAAGTACATTACTATCCATTATAAAGTACATTATTATGCACACTGTTTTCTTCTAACTTACTGAGAGAAATGTTAGGCAGAAGCTCCTCTAATTTTTATATCTAGACATAAGTTTTACGGTGGTAAAAAGCTCTGCTTAACTGTGGGAACACCAAAGAATGGAACAAAAAAGAGGAGAAAATAGACAAAGAAGGTTTATTAATCCAGGCACCTTTTCAATGGAACCCCAGAAGTATGAGAAAATCCCTGTAATTCATACTACTGACTTCACTAATACATTTGAATTTGCTCCACTTTTTCCTACTACTCTTTTTTTTTTTTTTTTTTTGTCTTGCTGCTCGTCATTAATTCTGGCCATTTTCATGAATCAGTAAGAGGCATTATTGGCATTTCTGGCAAACAACTTGAAAAATCACAAATCAAAGCAGTGGACTGCAGTAGCCTGCTCCTGGGTGCAGCCCAGAGAGATTCTGGAGACATGTGGGGTTCCAAAGATGTGCACCCTATTGTGTGGGTGCCCTGAAGTGCAATCACTGGATGTGGTGAGCACCAGTGGAAAGGGAATGGGCAATGAGTTTGCAGGATCTCAGTCTCATCAAACAACTAGGAAATGTGATCCGTGAGGGATACAGGGATTCTGAATGGATAACACTGACTGTCAGTGAAAACAGAGACAGGAATTGGCACACTGCAATTACTAAAGTACACTACGACACCAGGTATGAAAATTGGATACCTATACCTAGAATGGTCTAACTGACCAAAGCTTTGCTTATACCTGCACTAGAGCATTCATATACTCTCTATCACACATAAGCTTTGATGTTTAAAGCTGGTTTGTCTAGAAAACAAGAGGATTTGCATTGGTTTTGCTCCTACATGAATGGGTAACACTTCACAGTGATATAATTTGTTACTGCCTTAACTCAAAAATATGAATGTCTAACAGTGGCACATCAAATCCAAAGGAGTAGAAAGAAGGTTAGTGGAACAATCCTCACTTTCTCAGCAGCTGAACAGAAACACTAGAGCAGGGGGAAGGAGAAAAACTCCTGTTCATTGCTTTTAAAATTTTTAAAAGACATTTCTGTTACTGATATTTTCCCCACTTATTATCACCACAGTTACATTTCTTTTAATCTCGAATTTGATAGTGAAACAAAAACCAGAATTTTTATTAGTTGGACAACAACATTCTTCTCACTAGCAAATCAGTTTTTGATTCTCATTTATCTATTACTTTGTGGTGTATGTTATATACTGTTATATTAACATATGGCAATGCACTATACAGCTTTTTATAGAAAATAAATTTGAGATGACCAGAGGTCTAAAGGCATCTTCAGAAGCTTCCTTAGCAATAGCACACCTATTTCCACTGCAGTTTCCACTACCAGAGACAAAACATATGAAACAACTGTCTGCTGACATATACCTCTGCATGTCACCAGGACCTAACAAACTGCTGCTCACAATGTCAAAATAAATCACAAAGTCACAAAACGGATCCTTGACGTGAAATAAACTGCAGGTACCACCCAGGTACTTGTGAGTTTGCCCTGCATTAGGCTCAATTAACTGTGTATAACCATGCTTACATTAAATGCTATAAACAACTGGACAAAGGAAAAGGTAATAATATTTAGATTATCTGTAAAAATCTTCATAAAAATTATTAATTTTTAATTTATTTCCCTAAAAATTATTAATCTTCCTAAAAATTACAGATAATGGAAAAGACTTGAAAAAACCCCCTTTTGTAAATGTGCAGTGATTCGTATCACAGCACAGAATGTTTGTAAATATGACAAAAAATTCCAAACAAATTAATTAAAAATCTTATAATTAATAAATCATATGATAGAAAATATCACCCAATTAAAATGTTTATTTTCTAGTTTATAAATTATTATACCAGGAAACATTCTAAAACAAAAGCTGATGGAGTGAGTGGGAATCAAGCAACTCAAAAATGCTTTCTTTTATCACTTCTATCTAGTCTACAAAACTGAAACACTGAAAACAGCCTAACTTACAGTAACTGTGTGATAAGAATGAATGGTGTCCTTTGGAGCATAACTTGACCAGTTAAAATGTATTTTTATGTGAACAGAAGGGGCCTCATAATTCAGTGTTAAAAACACTCTGCTACAGAAAATATCTTCCTTTTTCTAAGCACTTTAAAAGAATTGCTGATGTCAGGTTAAGTAGAAATAGCAAATATTTATCCTTACATCAGGGAAGGATTAGAGACTCAGAACAGGTTACAGATTTTTTTAAAATGCGTTTTATACCTGATAAGCTTTGTGACTGATGCCATATACTAATGGATTTGCTCTCATCCGTACATAAAGATAAGTGTAACTTATCCACTTTACTGCTTCTTCCACATTAGTTACCGTGCCAAGAGCAATCTGGAAATAGGAGAAGAGACAAAATTAAGTATATACGTTACAGCTGTACATAAGTACTTGCCTGAAAACACATGGAATTCAGAGTATTAGCACAAGATTAAAGAAAGTGTTGGGATATATCGAATGCACATAATTTTGAAATAGTCCTAAACCAATAACTTGACTAATTTATGCAATTTTATCTTGTGAACATGTAATAACATGGGTTGCTTTGACTTAATACTATAGATACAGTGACCATAAATGATCTTTCCTACATCACTTACAATTTTTACAACTAAAAGATATTATTGAGCTAGACTGTTATAAAAATAAAAAGACAAACAAACCAAAATTATTCTGTAGTGGATATGGTCAAGGTAATTGAAAGAGCAAAATGATACCAAGAATCTTTAGGTTTTTTCTTCCTCATACTTGGAAATACTTTTATGCACAGTCTTTATAAATAGTTTTCTCCTTTTGTAGCTGCAAGTCAAACATACAGGTATCTGCCAGATTTTTGGTATATCAAAATATAACAAAATTGAATAGACTTTATATTTATATATCTATATATAACTATCTATATATATTTATCCATATCTGTCTCTCTCTCTCTCTCTATATATATATATATATACATACATACATATTTATTTATTTATTTATATTTCAAGGCTAAATCAGGTGTACCAAACAATTTTTTGTACTGGTTTTTTTTTCCTGAAAATTGAATACTTTTATCACCAAATTGTTGACCACATACATATTTTTGCTTGATAACTTCAGCTCTATTTTGTACTGATTACACTCACGAGAAACATTTTACAATTTAATTCCAGTTAACCTGATTTTACCAGAAGAATTGAATATTTCCTGCATGTCCCATGAACAAATCTTTTTTGGTTGTTGTTGGTTGTTAAAACAAGCAAAAGTCCCTCTTTCCAAAGTTTTGTGATTCATTACTGCATTCTTAAAGCTATATTTGTTTTATTGGTGTTTGGATTTTATATAAATCTTCCACGTGACTTGGCAGAAATAATAATTTTTAAAAGCCTATAGAACTGAGTACATGTGCATGTTCAGACTGAAGTACCTAGACCTTAATAACAATACTGACATTCTTTTTCAGATAATATAAATACCTGGTAAAAAATAACAATGAAAGGCATATCTGCCTTGAGTAAACTTGAATCCTGTACAACCTTGTTAATATCAATGCCTAATAGCATGGAGTAACCCTAGGCTTTGCTTAACACACTTTTCAAGTGGTATTTTGTTGTTCCAAAGCTTAAGGAGATGGGGGAAGTCCCATAGTATTGCTTTTCAAGGCAATAGCCACAAAGAGCACTGAAGTAGTCACAAAGCATTCAGTTCTTCACAGACTACTCCAGGGACAACATGGAACAGAGCCCACAGGTTGCTAATACTTGATTTGTACACAAGTTATTTGGAGCATTTGGTTTCTTTGCAGGACTCAAATATCTTTCAGTGCAGAACTTGAAAGAGCTTAAAACATAGTCCACTAGTAGCATTTTCAAGAACCACTTTCATAATCATGAAAACATAATATTCTTGTTACTGAAGACAATGAAGTCTGAAAAAAACCAAAACAAAACATGACTTACTTTTTATTTGCCTCATTTGTTCAAACATCTGATTCTATTGCTATTCTATTCTATTCTAGTAAATAATTTTAATAAGTTAAAAGCAAAACTGAGGAAAAAAGCAATTGTGAAATACAGTTGGGTTTCAGATATGGCACTGAAATCTAATACTGTGCTTTCCTTTTTCCCACAAATTCAATAATATGCAGTCAAAAAAACCCCAGAGCAATTTCTAAATATTTGCTGCCATCTAGTGCTCAAGTAAAGTTCTTAGGGACTGAAAATTTATCCTACATTAAACAGTATGGATGATCCAAGTTTCCAGCACTTCCTCAACGGTGTATTAGGCATTTAGTAACAGATGGAATAATTGGTGAGCAGAAATATTTACTATCTTGACATTGTATTGTCCAATTGCACCAGTTTTCATAAAGCAATTCTGATTTTTCATAGCTCAAATATAATAATGTTTCATCACTCACAGAATGCAGTTTTAAGTACTATTTTTATCCAACTCACTGTGTAATTTTAAATTACAGCAATAATCGGCATCACACAATTTTAACTAATTTTGCAGTGACCAACGTTGCCATCACTGAGCAACATGCCTAGTAGCATTTATTGTCATTTATTTTCTTTTTGCCAACCTTTTTTTTACAAATGCTACACCACAAATTTTATCAAGTTGAATGATATTTCAGAGGAGGTGGTTTTGATTTGCAAAAAAGTGTAAACAGATATAAGTAGCATGGCTTTTGATGGGCAGCTCTTGAAAAATGAGGTTTTTTTTCTCTGATATTTCTGATGCTTAGAAAATGGCATAAAAATATTACTGATAATATATATTGAACTTATTATATAGCATAATACATTCTTTTTTACATACATGTGCCTTTTTTACAAATATACTGTCTGTTATTGTTGTATAATAGAGTCTGAATACACAAAGAAAAATTTCAATGTATATATATATTTGTTGGTAAGGTAAGAGAGCAAGGAACCTTTCTTACAACCGAATAAGCAATTTTCTGTTTCCTTTGGAAACCAGTGGATTTTAAATTACTATTTCAGCCCCATAGGACTATGGTCTTAGTCTGTTAAGCTTTTGAAATAATTAATGCTAGTAGAACTGTCCCAAGTCAGACAGAACCTCCTGTGCTTTGCCCCATACTCAGATCTGCCATTCAGTCATCCAGCTCCTGAGGGATTTTTTTTTTAGGAAGGACTCTGAAGGAATTTTTCTTCTCTTCTCAGAACCCTTTCTTTCAAGGCAGAAGATGAAGAGGTTTGTCCAGATTTAAAAAGCCACCAGGTTCTACATTCCTGCCTTCAGAGGAAAATGGCAAGCACATGCAAGTGAAGGCACACACCCTGGGGAAGGTATGCCCACTGTCCAGCACTGCAAATCATTTCCTAAGCTCTCTGGGGAAAGGAGTCAGCCCAGCAAACAAGCTGGAGTCCAGCTGTGGTTGTCAGGGAGGGCTCCATCAGGTGGAAACCATTAGGGAAGGAATGGTGTCCTGCATTGTATGAGCTATTGATGATAGTTCCCAGATAAGTTAAAGTTTATGGTCTAATTAAACCATATCCCCTGCATCTTATCTTTCTTCCTGTATTTCCAGAAAAGACAGCCATAGGTATTTTCTGTTTTCCAGCTGGTCAACTGCCCCAGGACTTGCTCTTCTCAACTAAGTACCTTAACTAGCTGTTTTACTCCTTTTTACATCCTATTATGCCCACTGGCAAAATCTCAGCAAAAAAAAAAAAAAGGAAAAGGGCATCTCCATGCCTTCGTTGATAATCACTTATTTACTATTCTGCTAATTTTTAGGAGGAAAAACCCCACAAAATCAAAGCAAACCTCAGATCTGCAGAAGAGAATCAACAGCAGACTGACATGCTGATATACCCATTCAAAGTCTTAATTTTGTTTCAGCTCAGTGTAGTAGGATATATTTCAGGTTTCCCCACTCTGTAGTTCTCCTAAGAGCAAAAGCGCTGAAGCATCAAGATCAGCTCTCTCTGAGGTCAGGTAACAGCAAGTGCTGAAGGGCAAAATGCAGCAATGAGGAAGAAGCATCATAGACATTTCTCCTAAACTCTTTAAGTATTGCATCTCAAGGTCTTTAGTTAAAGGTATTGGCTTTGTACTTGGTATCTTTAAATGGATTTTTATTCCATTTGTGGACAGTTTTTCAAGTACTTTCCTATTTAGAAACAGCTCCCTGTAGTGTTCCACTGCCTAACCACCCAGTTGACATAATTTTGTTTTCTGAACCTGCCACTGGCTCACTGCAGCCAAAACATCCTGGTTCTTGTCCCAGGAGAGATGCAATCTTTTGCCATATTACTTCATGTACTACTTCACAAAACTCTGTCATATAATCTGGATTTGTTTTGTTCTCTCCTGAAGCATACAGAAAAACTGGTGGGCTCCTTTCACTGAAACAGATTTATTCCTTTGCCAATCCTCTCTGCAAATTTCTTGATTCTAGAGAATTATCTTTTATATGGATATATACTGCAATTTTTTGCACTATTGCCCAAATTTTCTCTCCTGCACCACATAAGTCTAGGTACAAAATTCAAGGCCCCTGGATTCCACGTAGCAATTCTGTGGCCAGGATTATATGCTGCATTACCATGAATATCTGAATCATTCTTAACATCCACCTATTTCTGCCAAGAGACCTGGTCTAAAAGCGATTTCATATTCTTGTGGAAACATGAAGTCTTTCCATACTTCCAACTGCTGCCTTCATTTTATCAGCCCTTCTTTCAGCTACTGGTGAGTCCATAACAAATTAAGAATTTAAACAATTCAGCAGTGATTCTGGCCTTTAATTTATTTCTCTTTACAACTGGAGAGTAAGCACTTGGATTTCTTGAACTACTTGTAATGAAAGTGCTCCTACAATATGTGGTTTTATTACCCATCAGTGCAGATTTCCTGGTGCTACCAACAGGCTCTGTTATGGAAAAGTTGTCAGTGGTCATCAACACACTTGTCTTGATTTCTGTAACACATCAGTCAAAACCCATATATTTTGTATCCATACAGTGCATTGTTACTACCAAAGGGGAGAAGATTAAAATTGAATGTGCTTCCTAAGACTACATACTTTATCATATGATGGCATATATTTTAAAATATGTTTTTTTTCCAGACTGGTGCAGCATATTGGAATAGTCATCTCCACACAAACTTAATTTCTTCTAAATCATCTCTATCTTTCTCAGAGAATTCTACTACCTTAGATCAAATCAGCATACACAGAAGTTTAGACTGACTCCAATTATAAGGAAATGTTATGAAGTTACTTTCCAAAAAACGCTGACACAATAGCTCTTTGTCAGTGCTCATAGATTTGGTTACCTGTAATCTGGCAGGTACCAATTTTTCCTGCATGTTATGACAGGAGGGTAAATAATGTCACATATGTTGCTTTCATGCCCTTGCTATACTCCTGTGCTTCATCACTATTTCTACTAACAATTATTTATCACTGTAATTAACAAAATTGTGCTTGCATCTTCAGCTTCTGTAACTGTATCACTTAATGGAATCTGGGGTAATTTTAAAGCCAGCCATGAGTACACTGTTCTTTTCAGATTCCTATCATTACACAAAATCAGAAAAAAAGACTAACTTCCTAATATTTTATAAAATGTAGCAGACTCCTCTGCTGTGAAGGAAAGCCCACCCAATCCTTGTTTCACTCTCTGCTTCCTGTGTCTCAAAATAAGAACAAAGCTCTTCTATGAAATCTGGCTGGATTTTTGTCTAGTGAAAAGGCACAAGGTATCCCAAAACCAGACCGCTCTCTCCTGACTTATTGTGGTTCTGAACAATAACCACAAATATTCCTGACTTACACAACCAACTTTAGGAAGTAAATTTTTACTGCTAATGTGTCAGCTGCTACTATGCAATTTTAAATAACTGAATATCCATCCAGGTCCACTTAGAGAATATTCAGAGGTGTCTATTTCCAGGACCATTAAGTACTGTCAAAAGGAAATGGTTGAGAGCAATATACCTGCCCAATCAAAGTATGCCTTCCATTTATTTTTTCTCTTTTTTTTTTTTTTTGTGGTAGAAAGAGAGATGGGAAAATTGAAAAAGTGATGAAAAGACAAAATAAGCAAATATGTAAGAATTGTGTAGATAAAATAACAGACATCTTTAAAAGGCCATTCTTAATAGACCAAACTAAACCTCACATCTTTCAAAATGATAAGCAGTTTTATGTCACTGGACATTTAAGTTTAGCTAAAATGCTTGACTTCAACTGAAAAAATGTCTTGCGCCTTTGAAAAAAAAATGTTAAAGCCAAGTCCATTATTCTTCCTACGCTGCAGTCAAATATGTGAATTTGATTACATACAGAAAGACAGGCTTTAATTTTTTTGTGGATTTTACTTCTCAGTTACACAGAACACCTACTAAATTCTAAAAAATCACTTTGGATTAAAAGGTAAATGCTGCATTGCTACAGTTTTTTCTTAATGGTATTTTGACCCTCCATCCTACTTTGAATAGCTACTATATTTTGTAAGACCCCTTTTCACATATGTAGCAGTTCACTTAAACATACACACCTACACACTAACAGTAATAAAATATGGACAATGAAAATTTAATAAAGTGTGAGAATATTGCATTTTTGTTTTAAATAATGTCAATCCTTTAAAGTTTGCTAGTTTCTCCAAACAAATCAAAGGTTACCTCTGCATTTAAGTTGTCTGCAAGGCTTTCAAGAAACTGGCTTTCAATTGGGTTCTGCTGTGTAAGAAGAGTCAGGTAATGACTGAGTTTATCATGAGTTGTAATAATGATGCCTTCTCCGAATTTGTCAAACTGAGGCCGTCCAGCTCGACCAAATATCTGCATGACATCTAAAATTCCAAGGTCAACAAAGGAGCCTCTTTTTGCAGCATATATTTGTGTTCCCTGGTTGAGGAAAAGTTAATAAAAATTAACATAAATACACATGAATATAATCCTGATGAGCTGAATACTGAAATTAGGCAAATATGGTATGATTTCAGAAGTTTACTTTAACTAATCCTTTCATAATCTTTGATATATTTAAATCTTTACTATACAAACTAGACTCCCACTGGAGAGAATCAGTTTAATGAGATATAAATAACATTTCAAGTCAATCAGATATTTCCCCTCCAGGCCCAAAACTCACAAGAAATCTTGCTATCTATACTTCTTCACAGGTTTCTTTTAAGACAGATAACCCCTTGCAGAGTATGGAAACTCTTACCTTAATAACAACAGCATGAGCAGGCAGATTGACGCCCCAAGCAAGTGTGGCTGTACAAACCAAGACTTTGATATGTCCATTAGAAAACAAGTTCTCAACCAAACTTCTGTCCTGCCGCAGCATTCCCGCGTGGTGAATGCTAAATCCATCCGGAAACAGCTCACGCAGCTGCTTATTTCTGGATCTCTGTACCTGGAGTGGGCAAGAATAACAATTAAACTCACTTCTAATTGCAGCACAAGAAGTATGGTATTAAAAAAAAAATACAGGAAAATTTTTGAATATTATTATGAGTCATAAGAAAGAAACTATTTCTATTAAGATTGGACTTTCCATCAAGGCCAGTTTGTGATGATTTTCTACAAATTAGTATTTCAATACTTGTTTTCTGAAGAATACCCTTAATTCTATACAAGACTGCAAGAAGTTTAATCTGTGTACAAAAGTGTAGTTTCACTTAAACGGAGATTTCAAGGTAACCAACAGTGAGTACATGGAAACTGAGAATTCTCCTATAATTTTTCCTTAAAATAAACTCTTTCAGAGTGTGGAGGCAGCTTGGGCAGGCTCGAGGCACTGGGCCACACAGAATACTGCCCATGAGGGAGGGGACACCCTTCCCCATCCCCAGCCATTGGATGGGTGCAGCACAGCCTGAATCAATAAATTCATGGTACAGAATCAAACTGTTCATCTACCCCTCATTTTCCTTTTCCCATAGGCAGGAGGCTGAGATGTCAGTCTGCAAAACCTCCAGCCTCCTGCAGGGTATGAGCTCTGTGAGCATTATTTCTGGGCGCTGGCTTTATCATGCTTCATCTACACTGAACACTGACTCCACGTTATGAAAAACTAATATACTTCCCTAATTTGCCCCAAACACCCCTGATTTTCTGCCTGTCTCTTCCACATTCCTATCTGCTGCACTAACTGCCTTCCAAAACCAGCTGCTGCTAAATGTGATACCAAAAGGGTTGTGGTAATGACAATTCCAATGTTTTTCTAAACCAGATTTCTTTATCTTTGTCCATGGAGAATTTCCACTTTTCCAAACCACATGAAGGTTAAGTAGCATTTAATTCTCACTTTCAGCCATGTGTATTATAGTGCATTAATCCTAGATAAAATTAGATTTTTATTGGTTTTATTGTTGATGTTGTTATCTCTTCACATTTACCATTTCCTGACACACAGCCACTGAAAAGTTGATTTATGGGATACAGAGTGGGTAAAGCAAAGCAAAACATGGTTCACAGTACTGGCAAACTGCCAAACATGAACAATAAATCTCTGCAAACACAGAAATAAATAGGGAGATGGCAATGCAATTATAAAAGGAGGACATGAAAAGAAAAATATTGTAGGAAAAACACATTTCTCAGTTTCTCAATTATCCAGCTTTTCAATATCTGATCTTTCCCGCTTTAGCAGTAATTATTTACTATTCGTTTAAAGGAAATCAAATTCAGCTTTTAAACTACACATGACTTTTTGGCAAATTTAATTAACTGCTGTAGTGCCTAAAAATGAATAAATAATAAATTGATAAAGTGGCCCTGCAGTTCATGAAGCTTATTCTTCATGAGCTAACAAATAGAACCAAATATTTCATAAAGAGCACAGATGCACCAAGGTTTGCCTTTATTGATTATCAACAAAAAAATTCACAGAAGGTTGTGGAAAATTCATTTCAACTGCTTCTGTGACACAGAAATTTGGATTGCTCCTGATTATATCTGGAACTTGGAGTAAGCATTCAAGTATGAATTAGCTCTTTTCTTAAATAAGTGATTAAACAACCATCAAAAAATTCACTTTTTTAGAAGAACTTTCTGTGTTGGTGTCACATGCCTATTTTATATGCATTAAGGTATCTACTTTTCAAAATCCACAATTATTCAATATAAAAACCATTGCACTTTAAATATTATAATCTTAGCTAAAAAAGCAGAATCTTGCTCTGAAATCCTCACAATTTAAAAATTTCATACCTTTGTAATTTGATTGCTTATGTCATTTAATGTAAGGAAAGACAGGGCAATATACAAATAGAAAGGTAAGAATAGTAGGATTTTGTAGTAGATATAGAAGAAAACTATTTGTTTATGGTTTTAGGAAATACAATTTTATCAATTTATAAGAAAGGAATTTGTGAATACAGTAAAAAGAAAGAGGAAGGAGAAAGATTTGTGACAGAAAACATATAAAGAAATGGCAATGCTAGTCTGACTATAATTCAACACTGACAAGCTTAAGCTTAATCTAAACTGTTCAAAAATACATAGGTACACTTACATGTTGCATTTAACAAGAATAAAAACCTAGTTCTAAAATCTACCACACATTCTAAAACAACATCTTTGAAATATTTAAAATGTACAGGTTCATTTATTGAATCTGTGAAGTGCTAGACTTCCAGTCTACACAGCTAACAGGTTTAGAAATATAGGAAATTTTTTTTCCATGACAGGAGATGATGAACTTTTTTAAATGAAAAAAATCACAGGTCACTTTTGACAAAGGAAAAAACCAAATGCTGAGGAAATAAAATTGCTAGTTATTCTGGATGATTCTATTAACTACACAGAAATGGAAATTATTTTCTTCCCATAAATATGTGTTCACTTTAGATTACAAAGATACAAGGCAACTTAGTTCAAGAACAATGATATAATCCAATTTTATAAAATTCACTTGAGAAAATAAAATAAAAAACCGATTCCCATATTGCAGCAATGCCTAAAAAAATTGCTCACACAATGCATCATTTAAGCATATTTGCTTTTGAACAAACCTTTTAAACTCTTGTGAAAATGAAGTGCATGGCTCTTGTATTTTATCTGAATTTTAATGGTTACAGAGACAACAGAACCAAGAACTACTAAATAAAGGACCTGAACATATAAAAAGTTATATTGCTTCCACCTTGTTGTATTACAGAATAAAACTAAGAGGTTTTACTTAGAATTTATACAAAATGTTACTAAGTGCCTCAGGTGTATGGAGAAGTTGTTATTATGAGGTATAGCACTGGTCTCCTGATTAGAATTGATTTTCTTTCCCCTCCCTTATTGCTCAAGAGGGCTGTAGATTTATGACCTTTGCTTACATGTGTGTGTGCATCTAAAACAGTATGTGTTAAATAAATTCCCAGTTTAGCTTGCAGCCACCTATATTTCTCCTTTAAATGTCTTGAATTTCATGCAATTCTTGATTAAGACACATGAAAAATGCCACAATTAGACATAGAAAAATGTCCTGCCTAATTTTAATGAAAAATGATGCATACATATCAGTAAAAAGGAAATCCAACTTTTCTACTAAAGACTTATGAAAGGTAACACTCTTCCTTACTCGTTTCATGCATCTGGTACCACAAAGGAATCATCATTCATAACAACTATAAGGTGTACACTCTTTGAAATACTCATACAGTGAATCAAACAATGATTTAAAAATTTTTAGTAGGCCTATAGATACCTTTTTCTCTTAGTTTATATAGAAAGAAGGTGAAAAGAGCAATAAGGCTTGATTATGAGAAGCAGCTGCCAATAAATTGCTTCTCGATATGTGAAACATGAATTTATGGTTTGTTTTGTTGGTTCTTTTTTTAATCTCCAATTGCTACCCTCATCTAGGACAAACAAAGTAGATAATCACTACTTGCTAGGATAATTTTTTTTCTTTCTGTAGATTACTCATTTTTCTTTTATGCATGCTCATTTTAAGATATTGCTTGAAATTCTGAATTTGGGTGTTTTTCCCACTAATAATGCAGTTTTTGACTCTAACTGTATATAAAGGAGTCCCATGTTTTTCCCTGTAACAAAAAAATTACTATTAGGATATTCTGTTTTCTCCCACTAATAATGCAGTTTTTGACACATGTATTCTCTTTCAATAACAAAAATGGCACAGACTATTCTAGTATTTTTCTCACAATCTCCTTACTACAGAAAACTTCATGCTCATGACCACATGACTCAATCTTTGTAATTTCCTTTCTGTGGAGTTCACTATAGGGCAGCACTTGCACTTGGTTCAGAATGCACCATTATATTTGTTCACTGGTTTGAGCAATCCTGAGCAATTTATTGCCACCCTCCATTCTCTGCACTGTCCTGACACCCTGCAAAGTGGCAGCTCTTAATTTTGAGGCCTCATTAGCCTCCCTTGATGAGTGTTGGAGCTCAGATAGCACAGAAATCACAGACACCACACAAAGTAAGGAATCTTTTGCTGCAGCCTTCAATGAACAGCAATTATCATTAGTACTCCTACTGTGTGATGAATACAGGTCAAATACACCCAAGTAACTATTTTGTAACTTTGCTCAAGACATCCAAAAATGTAATTTGTAGGCTGACCTAAATTGTTTAAGTTGCAACAAGACAAAAGTCTCCTCTGCCTCATTCATATTACTAAAACTGCTGAATCTGCTCTGCCGGTTCATTTTAAGAACACTGACTGTCTTTCAAAATTTATGAGATCAGGGTAGCATGGAAAAAAGTGTCCATCTACTCCAGAAGTAAAGGTCAGCTCACAGAAGCAGAATGAAAAAGGGAAGTTGAAGAGTCCATCCATGGGCTTATTGCTGTTTCATAAATATAAAAGAACTAAGTATGAGAGAAACAGAAAAAAATGATCAAAGGATTGCATGATCATTCACCATTTTTGCTCTTCAGAATTTACTACATCCATGTTGCATATTAATTTACCTATATATATGCAAAAGTTTTATTCTTTTATTTTCAACTTCTGTTTCAAAGGAGAGATCTTTGATGGTGTAAATAAAACCACTAGAAGTTTTTTTTTTTAATATGACTTCAGAATATAGTAATTTTTTGTTAGAGGGAAAAACATGAGACTCCTTTATATGCAGTTAGAGAAGTACATGAAACCTAGAGAAAATACTATGAAAGATAAGCAGTAACAGTATCTGAGACTTTATGACAACTATTGTATGGAGAAATACAGATTTGAGTCAAAAGGGAGAAAAAGGGTAAGCATTTGAGGTACAATGATTTTACTTGAGGGCTGTTCTTTAATGAATTAGAACTGTTATTTGTGTCATTCCACTTGTATTGTCTGCACAACTATTAAGCTTTCAGCAGCTGTTTCTGGGACAAGGATAAGGCAGCATTTTTTGGGGTAGCAGTAAGATTCCTTGCCTTGCTCTTTCCTGGGAACAGAGGCCTTAGCTTCACTGACTGCTCACCCTGTGAAGTACCCCAAAACTCCTGAGAGCTCTCCTCAGCAGGATGACACTCATGACCTAGCAGATAATTTCTGGAGGGATGCAGGCTGCCCAATGTGCTATTCTACTAAAGGAGTAGGCATGCTCATTCCCTACACCTTCACTTTTTTAATGTATCTAACTATTCACTTTGTGTAGTTTTCCTGAAGTAGTACCTCTGCTTAACACTTACTCTTTTACTGGGATATAATTAGTTGGTACCTGGCAAGACATTATTTGAAGATGGCAATTCTAACAAACAAATGTGAATCAGTTTGAATCTCTCCTGAAGAGTCAATAATCTAATTGTCTCCCTCTGGCAATTTAAGTTCACTGTATAAAACTTAGGATTTTTTAAAGCTATGAGTTACTGTCTGATCAATTTACAGATATCACCTCAGTTAATTCTGTAAAGTGCTTTAAAAACACCTCTGAAGGAGAAGGAAGGAGAGTAGTGGGGCTGCTCCAATCAGAACAGTTTAAAAAGAATTCCTATAAATTCTACTTTGATTCTCTTTTTGATTCACAAAGGAAGGAAGTATAAGGCAGAATTTCTGGCAGATTTTTTTCTATTGTCCTGTCCTTACCACTGATCCTAACTTATTCATTGCATAAGGCTGTGTTTCATCCAGTTGGTACCTTAGGGAGTGATGATTAGCAGTGAAAGAAGGGATTGGCATGGTGTCCAGAAATGTCTTGCTTTTTTCAGTGTGTTCTTTTTACAGTACACTGTTACATCATAGCAGCCCCATTTTTTTCCACTGGAAAAGTTTAATGGTTCATAGAGAATGAATTATTCCGTGGGAAAAGGAGGAACAGCCTTCAGATTTTAAAACTTGTGCAAGAGCATTTAATGTAATCTTTGATTCCTCAGGTCTATAATCTATAATGCAGTAGACAGAAGTGTTTACAGACCTCACTGATCAGAGAAGCTAAGGAAATGTAGTATAATGTTTAAAACGTTGCATTTTTGTGCCAGCCAGACAAGTCAATAATGAAAGAAATGTGAATGCAAGTCTGACCATGCACAAATGATGGATTTTGGATGGACAAGTCACTGAGGATGTAGGCATAGTTTCCAATTTCCTCACTTACTGCCTAAAAAAACCACCCATCAAGCAAAAAAAGGAACTATTTGTATAGACAATACACTACTTCAACCTCAGCCAGAATTTTATAACATGGACCACAGTAACCTAATGTTTTACTTCAAGCCAAACTGCAATGTCTGTCTTAAAAGTGAATAAATAAATAATTCTCAAATAAAAGGGTTTAAGAACTTAGACTGAAAAACAATTCCAGCAGTAGATTTAGACAGAAAGGAAATCTTCATTATAATCACCCAGTTTAAGCACCACCTCTCAGTGAAGATAACAACATTTTTCATATATTTTACAATGAAAAGCACATTTCTCATAGCAAGTAAAATAAAATTATATAGAGAAATCTTTATACTGCTTCAGTGTGTTGAAATACTGGACTTCCTCAAATCTGTGACACCAATCTGTGACTAAATAATCTCAAATCTTATTAAGACAAGTGTCAAAACAGTTTAACAACAACATGAAAATGCACATCAATTAATACTGAATTAATGATATAACATCACAATTTTAAATTGCATGCAAAATAATTCTAGTCAAAATCTTTCTTTCTTTCTCATCAATTTAGAATTCAACCACTCTCATTCTGGGAACAGAAGTATGAAACGTGTAAAATACAGCAAAGTATCTATTTGTCTCCAGTCTTTGAGACAATAAGTCCTGTTGCCATGTTTGATAACCACTTGGAGTACACAGATGAACAAAAACATCAATCTTGGTCTGTTTTGCTGACAGCAGAAGTTTTCAGTATGGTGTTATAAAACTAGCTGGTGGGGAAGATACACAGCATGGAAAGAAATTGATAGAGCGAGAGTTTGATGACATGCAAGGATGAATTTTTACTGGTTTCACTTTGAATACTGACAACCTCTGGAGACCTAGTTAAACCTTTTGTTGCTGTGCTTAACTGTGCAAAGATTTCAATATTTCTGCCTCAACAGGAAAGTGATACTGCATGGTGTCTATAAAAGCATTTGTTATATTTGAGAACACAACTTTTGCTTTGCAATAATCAAAATTGCCACTCTGCTGAGCCATGACAAGACTGAATGCATTTTCAGTGAGAAACAACAAAAGCAGAAAGTCTTTTAAAGTTCTTTCTAATACTGCTGCACCTTACTTAATACATATCATAACTATTTTTACTGCAACTGCTCCTCAAAGGCTATATTGACTGAGACATTATTAAACCTGCAAGAAAAATATTTTGTGAACATTAAGCATATTTCTCATGCCATAATTAAACCACAAATGTCCACTAAACTTCACACCTATGTAAAGTGACAGACTGAGGATTCTCTGGAAGAATGGAATTTTTCTCACAATTCTTACAGATAATGGGAAATGTGCAGTATGGATTAATAGTTTACATGGTTTTCAAATAGCTGTAGACTGGCATTATTACGCATGACCATGAAAAGCTGAACCTCATTTTAAACCAGGAAAGTAATTTTTAGAGAGATGAACACTATTAAATATTAAATGTCTTGATTATGCATTGTGGCTTGGTTTCTCCACTCTTTTAACTTCTGTCCTGCACAGCATGGAAGACAAGCATAACAATACTATGAAGGCACAATAAAAAAACCTGGAAGTCAGTAAAAGTGACAGAAATTCCTGCACTAAAAAATTTCACAATTATATTCGCCACTCATAAACCAACTTGAACTATGTAACTTGAATTTTAACAAGAAAAAAAAAAAAGAAACAAACTGGATCATCAGACCATCTGCAGCACTGTAAACCCAAGCTTTTTTCACTGCTACCAGTGTAATATGAAAAGGAAATTCATGATGTAACTAGCATTACTTAAAGGTTTTGTTTTTTGTTTTTTTTTTTAATTGGTAAGCTAATATTAAACAAGTCTCAGAACTAAAGACATTTTATTCCTCCTGTGCGTTTGCCATTACAGAAGAATTTCAGGGATTCCTTAATAACCTTTGTAGTTCAGGGTTGTCAAATGTTAAATCTCACAAGAAAAGCAATTTTGAGAACTCTCTAAAGGATTTGAAGGATCACACATGTTTATGCATTTTCATACTGCAATGTTTATATAGTAACATCTGATCAATTGTATTAAGTGGTAATTACTTACTTCATTTGATATACAACTAAGAAACAAAAAAAATCTATAAAGAAACTAATAGACTTTTAAGGGATAAGACCAGTAAAACCTGATTTCCTATGAAGTTTATATTCCTTGTGCCTCTGGCCCAACTCAAATGCTAGCTCCATCTGGTTTGCCTAACCTCATCTCTCCCAGAATTATTTCACTGCATTACTGTTTCATAAACTTATCCACTGCACCCTCAGGACAAAAAATACATCTTAAAAATGGCAACTGTAAGGCTTACGCTGATTTTTAACACAGACATCCAGTTATTACTAACACCTTTGACAACGGTGTTGTCATTTTCACTAGTTTAATTCCAAATTACTTGCAGACTACTCTCAAGTTCTGCGAATTCAGTGCACAACTGTGAAGACTGTTGACTATGGAACATCATTCAAAATCAGGTTTAAAGGTAATGAAGTCATTATGCAAGTGAGAGGGCGCAAAAGCAGCACCTAATAAGTGACAGAACAAGAAGGTTTCTATTGCTGTGCTCTTATGGCCAGCAGAGTTGGGAATTTGGAGTCAGCTTGTCAGCTAAACTGAGGCAGCTTTAGGCTTGCTGCCAGAGGAAACCAGCAGATGCAATAAATGAGCATTGTTCAGTCACCTCCAAACAGCTTAATTTTACCCCCAGATCCTGTTCAAATACAGGGTATTTTCCCACAGACCTCTGCTAAGTTAAAAGACCCCTTATAGTTTCAAACTCTACTGAAAAAAATCAGGTTTTTTTACTCACCTCTCTTAAAAAAACCCTCCCCTCAAATTCAGCCATTATAGCACCAGTATTTTATGCTACCTACTAACATTTTATTTGCTATTTCATAAAGCCTGCAAGATAATTGCTTTGTAAAGTTTAGAAACCACAGAGATGAACATATTTATGTATAATTAAATATGGCTTTGAAAGACTGTTTTCTACATCTACAGTTCTTTAAGCATTTACATAACCTAGCACGTATACCTCCCACCCAAGGCTGATATTTTGAGCAAAGGAATACTTCATTTTCTTGTTCAAGTAATTTTTATAACATATTTACAGAGATTTGGGGAGAAAAAAAACCCACTGCATTGATCTTAATTTATCCATCTGCCTTGGGGTTTATAAACAAGATTAGAAACCCTCTACAAAACTGAGGAGCTTGCAATTGTTAAGCTATTGTAATTTATTTACTGTTCTTTTCAAGCAGGATATACAGTTTCTTCATCAAACTAACTTTAATTGTCTTACATAGCAGGTAAAACTCCAGGGAAATATAAGGAAATATCTCACATATCAAACACACCACGGAGACCAAGTTGTCTGGCATGGGAAGAGGTAAGGAGATTGTTACTTTCTCACTTAACACAGTACATAGCAGCACAAGCAGGTGAGAGGAGAGCTGCTGTGCTGATTGCTTGCACAGTCCCTCTCCAACCCTCATTAATTTCCATTTTTCACACTCTGTTTACTTATCTTGCATACATTACTGCTAATGACTGTTCAACAGTGTCAGATGCCACACTATGAGCTTCATTTTCTTTAATATTTTAATTATATTAACATTCTTCTGTAAAATTAGTAGCCATATCTGTTAAAATCATTACATCCTTCATGCATTTAGTCTTCTTAAAAGAGCTTTTCATTTCACAACTCTACCTTCTTTTAAGAGCAGCCTGTGAGAGACTGAAATGTGAAAGGCTGGTGATTCAAAGCAATTGGCCATTTGTGGAGCTGGCAGGGTGCTTTGCTCTGGCCAGGTTTGCATCCCTGCTCTCCCAGCCAAGGGCAGGAGAATTTCGTATTTGTGGTGGGGAAACCTCTAATCCCCATAAGGCAAATAGCAGACAATGCCAACCCTTGACTTAAGGAAGCGTTGTGTACATTTTTATTAGTACATACATTAGCCCAAATAATTTATCACTTTAAGTAATAACATTTTAGAACAGAGTATCTTTTTTATTGTTTTAAGTTGAAAAAATAACCGGGACTGAAGTAAAAGCACATTAAAAAGGAAGTGATTTTCCTACTTTAAGACTGAAAGCTAATACTACTTACGTAAAACAGTTCTATAGATATCACTGCAAACACATTCAAAACATATCAGTAGCTTTCCTAGATAAAGACAACCACTTGATCTATACAGAACTGAACCACACACCATGGTACAGTGCCAAGACAAATATAATGTTTGAGGCTTATGTAAAACATGCATACTACGGGGTTATCATCAGGATATCAGTCCTCGGTGGTTTCAAGATGGTAATACTGAATTATGAATTAAAATCAAAATAAAAAGAGTGAAGAATCTTTGACTCCTGCCCTCTGAAAAAACTTTTAATTAGAATCAGTGCGACACATAGTTTTAAGACTTTTAGTTGCACTTGATTTTCTCATTTTACACTTTGAAAACTCACTAAAATATGCTATATTGTATATAAAATGGATGTAAACAACATAATGTACAAGTAATATTATAAAATACAGAGTCAGAGATGATGAAGAAGACCTTCAAGATCATTGTCTAACCTTTGACCTAATATGACCATACCCACTAAACCACATTGTGAAGTGCCACATCCAATTATTTTTTCAATAATTCCAGGGATGGTAAGACCACCATTTCCCTGGGCAGCCTGCTCCAGCGCTTGGCAACCTTGGTGAAGAAATTTTTTTGCAACTTGTGGCCACTTTCCTTTGTCCTATCACTGGTTGTCTGGGAGAAGAGGCTGATTTTCACCCAGCCACAATCTCCTTCCAGGCAGTTGTGGAGAGCAATAATGCCCTCCCAAGTGTCCGTTTCTCCAGACTGAACACCCCCAGCTCCCTCAGCTGCTCCCTATAGGACCTGTGCTCCAGACCCTTCCCCAGCTCTGCTGCCCTTCTCTGGACTTGCTCCAGCCCCTCAATGTCCTGCCTGGAATGAGGGCCCCAAAACTGAACATGGGATTTGAGGTGTGGCCTCACCATGCTGAGTACAGGGGGGCAATCACTGCCCTGGCCCTGCTGACACAGGCCAGGGTGCCTTCTTGGCCACCTGGGCACACTCCTGGCTCATATTCATGCTGCAAAGCAAGGCTGGATATCATATCATCACTTATCTTTAGGAACTAGTTTACATATCTAAGAATATTTTATTTTGTGAATTCCAGTCTAAATGTCAGAAGTTATTCAACAAAAGTATCTCTTTCTGTTCATTTTATGTTTGCATATCAGCTATTTTTTAAAATTTAGTTTTGGGTGCCAAATATAGAATTGCCAATTCTGTTGTCAAAGAAATTTTACACGGAATGGAAAGAGAGGGGCCACACTGACCTGTAACACTGATTGTATCTCAGTAACCCCAGTGACCACTTGCTAGAGGGAAACTTGGTGAGCCTGTTTTCTATAATATTATCAGACAGTCTTTCTGATAGTACCTGTAGAAATGGATTAATTGTAATTCTTGGCATAGCCTTTTCATTCCTGAGATCCACCTAGAACATACTCCCTACTCTATTTCTTCTTTGAGAAGGCATCATTTAAGATAAGATGTTCGCTTCATCATACTTGTTTAATTTGCAGGCTGCCAGTATGGAAGCTAAGAGGGCTGGCTAGTGCTGTCTGGTGCAGAGAAATCTCTATGCAAAAGCAAAGCAATTGAGTGACCCTTTGAGACAGGCCACTTGACATCAGCTTGGTACGGCAGGGTTCAGTTTGAGATAGAAACTCGGCAGATGTCTACACACAGATCTGCACATCTGCAGGAGTCTGAGCACCCAGTTTGTCAGCTCAAACACAGCCAGTGGTGTTGGATTTCTGGTCTGTTTGAAGGGCCTGGAAAGGCCTGGAGTGGCCTTGGGACAGCCCGCGTATCGAAGGACAAGAAGAGGCTTCAGTTCTTCTTTCGGTTTTTATGTTTATTAATTGTTTATCTAAAAGATGTTCTTTCAGCCCGACAGAGCTCTGCTCAGCAGCCAGCCATGAGCACACTGTGCTGCCCTCCGGGCAGTCACCTATCTTTATACCCATTGTTACGTGTACAATATTTATCATTTTTCCCCAATACCATTTATTCTTATTGCCCGGGGCACTTTTAGTAATGACCAATCCCAAAGTGCCACCATCACCACAGAAGATGGAGGAGAAGAAGAAGAAGAAGAAGGACAGGACACGCCCCAATTCCTCCATCTTACTTCTCTAAACCCCCCTGTACAGAAATCCTAAACCCTGTGTCTCACCCTCTAATTAACCAATCCCTTCACCATTCACCCCGGTGAAACCCTCCTATCCTCATACAGGTGTCGTCTCCTGTGTAGGATCAAAGTCCTGCCACCAGACACTTCTGGAACATTCCAGGACTCCCGAGCCCCCCAAGGTGGTCTCGGTGGCACCTCAGTCCTGAGGTGCTGAGATCCGACACAGTGGGAGCCGGGCAGCAGAGCTGTGCAGTGCTGCTGCTCCCTGCCATGTCTGCTCGGGGATGAGCTCAGGCTCCAGTGCCTGAAGCGCTCTGAACTTCACCCACTGCGACAGCAGCTCAGACACATCACACATTTGTATTTTGTAGTTACCATGTGCAGTCTCCTAAAACCCCCGTGCTATAATTTCAGCTGGAAAAGCACTCCGTGTTTCAAATTTAGGCTAATGAACAAGAATTATCCTGGAAAGAATAAAAGACAAATTAGACCTTCAAATAACTTTCCATTGCAACAAATTTCTATTGTAACTGACTCAGGTGGCATTTTCCCAACTCTCCCAGATGGCACATATCACTAATAGCTCTTAATTATCACTCAATATTCCAAGTAAATTGGAACTTAAATTATCTGCCTTCACACTAATCTCTGCTTATTCTAATACTCATACATTAAAATTAATCAGATCATCCCATGTTTTAAATGCTGAACATAACAGAACTAAGGAACATCACAGTAAAAGCAGGAATGGAGACTTTACATCCTTTCTATTGATGACAATGGCAACTTAATCAGGGGACATTATTTATCACAAACTCACTTCAGATTTTTTAGATCCCCTAAATGTATTTATGCAACCCCTATACATTTCTATAGCCCTTCCTTTGCGATGGACCATCAGGTGTACAAATTCACAGTTTGGCATCACCAGACTCAGTACAGGTCATAGTGCTACTTGAAAGTATGACAAAATCCAGTTTTTCCCCATGTGACAAAGCTGATAAGAACATACTCCAACCAAAATATTCCCAAACTGTGGTCAGATGAATAGTGGGATTAAATGCATACTCAATGTCAATTTCTCTCTAAGAAGAAAAAGGATAAGAGGTGTTAAGTAATTTTTTTCTTATCTGTCCAATTTTCTACAGTTATTGGTTTAATTTCTAGTTTGAGAGCAAAATTCCAGACTATTTTGTATTTGATAAAATGAGTTGAATGTGAAATTCCAAAGTTGTCTGAGATTCCTGAGTATAAATTCAGTCATGGAGGAAGAGGGATTTCCATTAATACCAGAAATAAATAAAAGTTTTATGAGGAATTTCACTCCTACCCCCTCAAAATCCCAAAAGAAAATGCTTTGTAGAGTATTGGCCCACTTTCAACCTCTACCATTACACACAGTATGTACTTTATAGAACAGAAAACTGAACTCAAGAAAATCTATATTATGGCTTTAACTCCTAAAGTCCCATATTTACACCAGCCCCTTTACAGTCACTAGAAAGCTGATATTTTTCCCTCAAAAAAAGATGGAAACTCATAGAACCTTTTGACAAATCTGTGTTCAAGTGTAATCAATTAATCCTCATGCATTTTCTCCATCTAATCCCTGTTCTGATGCCAGAAGCTAATTTCACACATATCTTTTATAAGGGGAAATACAAATTTGAAAGATACAAATTTGAAAGATACAAATATTGACTTTTCCTATTTTCTATTAAGTGTTATTCTGGTAATCAAAACAATGACTAAAAGACATAGACAAATAAATGCTTAAAACTGTCAACTTTTAAGCTTCCTAAAATATGTGTTGGTCAAGAATTTTTACATCTTTTAAGAAAAAGTGAATGCAGCCAGTATTACATTACTATACAGAAATATGTATATGTACTATGCAAGTAAATTATGCATTATAATTATTTCACTTATACCTTATCTGTTCTGTGTTTATAATATCATCTATTAATGGATGCCAGAGGAGAAAAAGGAAAGAATAAAGAAGGGGAATAAGAAAAAAATTATCTTAGGAATTTCATACAAGGGTTAAGAATCCGTCTTTCAAGTCAAGAAGAGTGATGCACCTCAGGCAGATGCCTGGAAGTCAAACGCATTTTAATTCTCAGTCATCAAAATGCTCAGAGAAGTGAAACAAAGATCAAGGGCCTTTGCCGACCACAAAAAAGCGACATTTATCAGCATTAAAAGGTACTGCCACAAGGTGGCTCTCCATACTCAGGATTGAAAACTATGACTCAAAAGATGAAATAAAAATCTCCATTTGCTTTGTTTTCTTAAAATTGTAACTGATATGTTTCACCTCCCTTATTCCAGAACACATTTATTTCCACACTAGGAAAATACTTCGAAAACATTTTAAATTCCAGCCAAGAGGTTTCTAGGCTCAATCCATAACAGCATAATTTTCCTGTAGTCTCTTATTTCTCCCCAAACCAAAGCCTTTGTTATAGTTGGAATTCATATATACATAACTAAAATAACCTTATATACTTCTTTTGATTAAATTAGTTCTCAACTATTTACTAACACTAGTTCTATTTCATGATGAAAACTATGAAGCTTCTACCTAGAACATGAATTTGTGCATGGACAGCATCTTATAGAGCTTGTTTTTCTTTTTTTTCTGAAATGCTCTAGCTATATTATTTAGGTTGTTAAATATCACTTTATCACATATCCTTTTTACAGGCTTATTAATAGTCTTGGGTATTTCTGGCTATCTTTCACCCTTTAATTATTTTTGTTATGAAAATATCTGTCTTCATTCAATATCTCTTTTCTTCACAAGTGTGAAAATCTGAAATTTAAAGAAACTGGAACAGGTAGGAAAAATTAATAAATAGGGCTATGACTGCCAACTCAGTAAATCTGACAGTACTCAATAAATATGTAAAGCAGAATCAAAGAATTGTAGACCTGTACAGCACTCTGAAAAGTACAGGAGTCTCTCAGGACAATCATCTTGGATATTTTCCTCAGACAAGAGATCTTGGTAGTTAGTTCTAGGAATTTGCCCCTTCAGAGGAACAAAATCTAAGGGAATACCTGAAAATAACTCTTACAGCTGTTTTGTAACTACAGGCCAATGGAGGAAGAAACTGGCTATGTTTTCAATGTTACAAAGCAGTAAAAACACTTTTTAACTAAGCCATAACAATCGAACAAAAGCCCAGAAAATAATTTCTGAGTGTAAGGGATCATTAAAAGAATTAAAAGCAGTACTGGTGTGTCTATATAATGGTGTATCTATATAAGTGTTTTAAATCCTTGAATCACTGGGACAAATTTGCATTTTCTTATTGCTTTCTGTTCCAGAAGCTTGCAGAATATCCACACCTGCAAAAAGTTAAACACTCTGCTGTGTTTTCTCTATGAAACACTATTTTGTGCTGTATTAAGTTGTGTCCTCAGGGCTTACTCCAAAGCCAACAGTCTATTTTCCATTAGTTTTAGTATGTTTTCCAATGAGATCCTTCAACTGTAAACCAGCTAGGGCTCTGCTCCATTATTCAGCAATACCACAGTTTAAATGAAAGCAGGGAAATACAATATAACAGTTTCAAACACTTCAGATTTCTGAATGTTGTCCTTGATAAACATACAGAGCACAATACTTGGAAAAAGTGATCGCTAGAATCAAAGACTTTGCCCTAGAATTCTACATTTGGTTACAAAAGTCATGCATATCAAAGCCAGAGGTACCCTCACAGAAAGAAAATGTGCAGCATTTTTCATCCTTGATGCAATGGCCTTTGATTCCCCAGCTTTTATTATTACTATTACAAAGAATTTTGAAAGGTTTTTGCAATGCTTTTGATACTCCAAATTCAAGAACCTCAGGGTTTGCCCTCCAGTACTAGGTTTTTAGCATTTTGTCAACAGTTCTCAATATTTTAGAACTTCCAAATATGCAAGTCACAGTTTTTGTCTTAGAAAAAGAAAAAAAGACAGAGAGGAATCCCTGACACATTAATTACTAACTAGAGGTCATAACCTTAAACACAGCAATAATGACAGCAAATTCAAGTTTCATCTCATAGTGTTAGCACTCATAGATCATACAACATCCCCAACAGAAAAGGACAGATCCTCAGAGTAGTTAGCAGAAATCAAGAAGGCATCTTAAAAATGCTGGTCAAGATCTTTATTTAAAGACATAAGATCTTACATTTCCTTATTTGGAAAAAAAAAAAAAACCCATTATAAGTGAAAACTGAGCAGCAACCAGCAAACATCAGCCCTCAAAGAACCAGGATGCTGCAAGCTCTGCTGGTCACAAGGATTTTGCTGCTGTGCAGGGTGGATTATTTCAGCTCCTGCTGCGTTCAGGCAATCAGCAGATGTACACATAACATCTTTCCACAGGCAACAAGTTTTTTTTTTTCTTGTCTGAAGATATGTTTTTGATTGTTAGGGAAAAGTATTTTTTTCCTTAGTTTTAGCTATGAAAATTTTATTTTAGTTTTAGTCCTGTTGTATCTACTGGAGAACATGGACAATTTGCTAATTTTTCTTTTTTAGAACCCCTTTCTAAGCTTCATCAAAGCCTCCCCATATTTAAGGAATTTTCTGGCTGCCTATGTTGACATCCATTGACTCAAATTTTCACAATTTCTACCTTCTGTCACTGAAAAGACTCACCAGATGACTTGTACAAAAAACTTTGAAGTCCCTTTCATAGTTTTCTTCCAGACGTGGCAAACCACTACAATACAGCAAAACTTACATAAAAATAACTATTTTCAGTAATGCTTCAAACATGTTTCAATATTCTAATGTTTCTCAAGTTCTAAAAATTTAAAAATTTTTCATTTTTTAGCTTTGCTGGCTAAAATTAATTCTTTATCTAGTTGCATTGGTATTGTCTAGAGATGAAGGTCTGACAGGTGGAATGGGGAACATTAATTTAAGAATTCATAGTTCAGCACTGAAATTCATAAGTCCCCTAATACTGACACCTGCCTATCTGCACTCTTCCAGCATCTTCTCACAAACTCCACACTTCCAAATTTGCCTTCCATATTTTTAGCAATTTTATTTTCATTTCACAATACACAGTAAGCTTAATTTTGTCAACTACCAGTTTTCATTATAGTTCATGCCCAGCTTGTGTATACTCTACACTTGTCAAAAACATGATGCTGTTACTCTAGTTCCCATTAGCATAATACATAATTTCCAGTTCTAGTTTTTTACTCAAATAAGCCAAAAATTACAACATGGCACATTTAGAAAGATTTATCCAAATGCATATTTATATGATGTTCATTCAAAAAATCTTAGTGTGGGAAAAAAATACTGGTTTTCAGATTTTTATGTGTTTTGGGAAACACTCTATAATCAGGTTCTGTTGGTTTTGATGCAGCAATAAAAAGGTTTCTGAAATAACTGAGTTATTCAAAATAGATTTGGCAAATTTAGGCAAAATCCTAACTGGATTTTGATAAAGGTGACATGCAATGGTATCTGTACATTCTAAAGAGTAGCAGTTTGTGGCTTTATACAACAAAATGCTTTCCTACAAGACAATGATTCCCAGCAAGCAGGGATTCTTCTGATTCTTGTCTGACTTTTGAAATTCCAGTTCAAAGGATCTTAAGATGAATTCAAAACAACTAAAGATAAAAGAAGATATAACTAATCTTGCAGATACCGAGGCTTCCATAAAAATATAACAGATATTCTAAAAACCAGAGACTGACTATACATGTAATCAAACTTAGACTGCAGAAAGAAATATATGGCAATAAATATTTGGCAGTTCTCTAAAAATGAATCTCCACAACTTTTCAGAAGTATGCTTAATTACTTTTTAACTTATTTTGTTTTCTCCAAAGCACCTCTGGCTCTCAGTATGTGGAATTACTGGAATGTGGATCAAATTGAAATCACTCTCTCTTTATGTTTTCCTCTAATTACTCATTCATTTAAAAGTCTTAAAAGTGTGTGCCCATTTTCCAGTTCGTCTTAATTAGATGTCATTGCCAGCTTCAATGGAAAACCACTTCTGTCCAGTTCTGAACAACTCTATATCTTGTGCAAATAAACTAAAGGAACAGTTATAAAGCCCAATGAAATTTGCCTACACAATGGTATTTGGAGGAGTTGGAAGTAGAAAGTGAATGACAACTGAAATAGTCAACATATAGACCTAAACAATTCCACCAAACCATAATGAAACTAATATTTGAAAAACTTTATTATTTTGAAAATAAATGAAATCAAGAATATTAACTGAATTCCAATATTGTTTTCCACTTGTTAATAAAATGTTTTTAAAATGAAAACCCGAATCAAGCATCTAAACGTACCTTGGTAAATCTATTTATTTGCACTGATTCTAATCATGTTTTTAAAGAGACAGTGTGAGACCGTTTCCAATATTGCAGTGATGTTTTCTGTCATTTTAGGTGCTTATGAAAATGTATTTTTCAATTATAATGGGTCAGACCCTTAAATTTTTAAAAAAATAACAATTCAAAGCTATTCTATCCCTTCATTGTTTTACAATATAAAAGAAAATTACATGAATCCTCAGGGAGCAAAGGGGACACAGTCAGTTAACAGTGATACTCTGAAGGAAAAACATCAAGCAATTCCAGAAGAAAGAACATATATTTATTCTACAGGATAGCTGCGAACTACAGGATTTGTTCTGAATTTTAGTTCAGTAAAGACAACTACAAAGGGTGTTCTCTGATGGCCTGAATCTTTAAAGCAATCTCCAACCACTTAAAAAAACCAAGACACTGCATCCTTCATTTACAGCGCTGAAGAATAGTACTTTGTGATGAACTTTTTAAAGTCAAGTGTGATTGCTAGGAAAAAAACACTAAAATAAAATACAATTCACCAGACCTTGCAAAATTTACTTTTTTTATTTACTGTAGAAGAAATCAAACATGTTTTCTAAAAGAATGTCAATCACTGAACAGCATCAAGCCTGTTGGAGAACAATATAATCACCATGAAATACAAAGTGCAACTGATCAACAAGAGGCATTGACTGTCAGCGTGCAATGCAGAAACCCTTCCAATTGTTATTGAGTTTCAATTATTACTCCTCATTGCTAATAATTCCTGTAGCTACACTATTTCCTGACAAATGAATTGCTAAGTAAATAGGATCTCTTAAAACACTATTTTTTAGTCAGCATATGATTCCCATACAAAGGTATTAAAACTGCATGTGATCAGAATCATTTGTCAGCATGGTTTGGTGCATCTTATGCAGAAAAGGTGCCTGAAAATTGTCTACAGTCTTACTGTGAACATATTGCATAAGGTCACACACTGCAAACTAGAACTTACTGGCACATTTTGGAAAAGCAAGCAAGACCCAGGAGTCTAGGGATTGAAAGCAGCTAAAAACTGGCTGAAGCAACCAAGCTCTTTGGGCTGAAAAGGGGCTAGGGCAGGCAGCACTTATGCTGACTTGACTATTTATAATTTCTTCTTTCTGGAGTGCTCACCTCTAACCAGGTATTGCCTGCCTTTTAGCCTTAAATCACAGAACAAAATGAAGAAAAGGGAGCTTTATCCATTCAAGATAACTCACATATTTTTAATATACACCTGACCTGATTACACATGGTGAAAACAAGTGCTGGCAGAAATGAAAAGCGAGTAGTAGGCTGTGCTGCTGAAGTACAAAGAATGCAGTCCTGGTCCCCAGACTTGTGAAAATTAAAACAGTCATACTGGTTTTGTTTTTGCTTTTCCCTCCCAAATGTCTCAGAAGTTGATAATTTGTTTTTTTATCATTAGCACAGCTATTCAATATCCAAATATACTTGATACAATGGATGAGATTTCAAGTTGAAATCCTCTTATCCAGGGAAGCTGTTGATTAATAACTACTGGGAAAAGATATAGCAAACTTTTTGATCTGGATTACATGTTAAAGCATCCTAATAGCAAACTGAAGGAGATTTTCACAGTCAAGTTAAAAAAGGAATGTTGTGTGGCTTTTCTCTCTCAGTGTCCAGAATGAAGTTAAAATTTCAGGAAAGACAAAGAGATCACAATTGCTGATGCAAAAAATAAGAAATAGCTAAGAATGCATAGGAAAATGGGAAGAGATATTAAAGCTTTAATAAATTCATTTTTTAAATCAGTTAGTTTTACAGTAACATCAACATTTATGCTGATTTTAAAAGAAATACACATATGCTGCTACTGACTGTGCAAACCCCTGATGTAACTGCAGCATCAACCAAATAACTTGTTAGAACTACTCATTACAGCAAGCAATGTCATAGCCTGACATCAAGGAACCTCTATTAGCCTAATATTCTTCCCATACCCCACAGAGAAAGAAGTTTCAGTATATTTTAAAAGTCTTAGATTTAAAGAGAATTACCTAATAAAGACATTCTTTTAAACAGTATAACTTTGAATTTCAGTTTTTATATTTTGAAGCACTAATAAAACATTTAAACAAATTTATTTTCCTTAAGGTCTGAATTTACCGAATGCAAAGACTGCACTACCTTGCAGAAGACTGCAGTAGACTTCATTAAAGGAGAGACGTTTAATCATGTTATAAATATGACAACAGTTTCAAATGATCTTACTAAGCACATTTAGTATTTAATAGGAATTTTGTCAACAATGAAAGGGGATGCTATAGGCAACACATTATCCCAGAGTTTATCAGAGCATTTCCATGGAGGATTAGTAAGAAAAGGCATTAAATCTTATATTTACAGTGGTTAAATCCATTACTGATTTTAACCTGAATAACTCTGAAATAGCTGAGAAGCTCTGTACAAAAGCATAAAACCTCTTTCAGTAGTTCCCTGAAGAAAAACATCAGCACCCCTGTCAGCTGTATTTGCAACCTCAGAGATCATTCTAGAAAAAGGTTTGCTAACCCATTTTTCTTGTAGGAGATCCATTACTAATGCAGTGCAGCTTCTGGAAGTAGAACAAATATTCATGAGGTGGCTTTCCAGTGATAAACAGGATGAAACTAAGCATTGTTGCATATCAAGCTGACACTCATGATAGATAAAACAGAATATACAATCAAGCCCATAGATTAGTGGGGGGGAAAGTCCATTTTATTTTTTCACAGCATAGCAGAAGACTGTTACTTGTTACATCAGTGCTGTACCATCAGAGCCTCAGAGACAAGAAGTCTGAAATCCTTGGATAAGAGACTGGTTTTCAGAAATACAGCTGATAACAGAATTCAGTCTATACCATATAGTTTATACCTTCTGATTCATAATAAAAACACTAGAAAATTCCAGCAGGCTGTAAACAATACACAGGACTACACAGAGCATCAAGCTGAAAGTAGAACTACAAACTTAAAGCTGTGCAAATACAATTTCCAGAATGACACATAAAAAAGTAACTATTATAATAACAAAAATATACATCAAACTTCAAGCGGTTTTCCTTTTTAAAGGTCAGGAAAAGCAAAAGCAAAAAGAAATTTACTGTTTCTGTCAACTTTTTATTTCAGTTTACAACAGCTAACACTTAGTTTTAATATCTAGGAATACTGCTAAAAAAACTGAAGGCACTATTTTTCTATTGCTCACAATATATCCCTCCATAAAAAGGCCTCCCTAAAATCGAAGTGTCCATCTGAATAACAATGCTAAATTCCACAGCTCAGGATTCATTAAAACAGTGGAACTGTTGTATACAGAGCACATTTTTCTTTAACACCTGATGTTTTAGGATCACATCTTATTGTGAATTTTGTCTCTGACCTTCAAGCAGGACTACTGAATAAAATATCCCATGAAAGAAATACAGAGCACTTTGCTTCCTTCTCTGAAAGACAATTAGCAAATATTTTTCACAAATAAAAAAATATAGTAATTATAAAACAAATAGGAAACTTCAATATATGTTTGACATTTATTATAGCTAATGTATTTGAATACATATCCTCATTTTATTTTTATAGTTTTTTTAATGGCATATCAAATATTAGATACGTTATTAGTAAAACAAAAATAAAATTAGGATTGCTCTGAAATAATTAAATGTCAGGCAAATGATTACACATTAAATATTTGATGAATACTCTCTAAAAATTAATTTCTAATAGTTTAAAAATGTTTGACAGATAATTAAGAGAATTAGTAATTGCTTGGATTTTTAAGGCCAGTACAGAATACAATGCTATTAACTATTCTACTTTTTCAGTTCATCCTGTGAAGTAGCCTTTACTTCCATTTGCTGTGTCTAGACTAGAACTGTTTGAGTATTACTTATTCTTGTAAGTCATATACTGGATTTCAGATGATTCTAAGTATGTTATTTATCCATTACAGCAAAAACTACATACAGAATACAAAATAAGGACTCTATTACATTATCAAGATTATTCTCTGCCGGGTATTGCTAAATTTCATGTCAAATGAAATGGCAAGACTGAATGGCCTGTAGTCTGCTAAATTTAGGAACAGTGCCAATAAACATCCATTTATACAAGATAGCTCTTGTCAGACAAACATGATATTATCATTATGAAGCTTAGATTAATCACTCTGCATCACACAGCAGTGATATAATACAGTTAAACTTCTGTCAGAAATTTCATTTATATGATGCAGCATTGGCAATTAAGTACTATATAAAATTAATTTCATTTATTAAAGTGATTAAAACCAGGCAATGATGACTGAAGAAATTAATTGTATACAGGAACTTTTACATGACAGAATGTCAATGTCTTCAGAGATCAAATTTGACCTATGGATATTTAATATTTGTACCAGTGATCAAAAACTTAAAATATGAACATGCTGATTAAAGGTACAGTTTGGAAATAGAAACACTCTGAAGGAATGGTAAGTGCTTGCAAGGACAGATCAGTTCCACACCACCCCTTGGCCCACCTACAGATGACCTTGGAGGTTTCAGGAACAAAGAAACCAGGTCATGTTTGGAGAATAGATTTTAAAAAGAACCTAGAAGAGCTCTTAAAAGTCGTGTTTTATCGTGTTAATACTCAACTTATTGCATAAAATGTATCTGATTTATAGTGTAAGGTGTAAGAAATGCTGTGCCAGGTCAGACACACAGTCTGTCTAGAGCAATAGCTGCTTTGAACAGCAAATGCCTAAGGAAGAGGAGTGTGAATGCTCTTCCCAGTATTATCTCTTGGCCCCTCTAACTTTGCCACTGAAAGACTTCCTGAGTAGCTTCATTTACCTCTAACAACAATAATTTGCTATTTCAATTAATAAAAACTTTCTCAGGGAAAAAAAATTTAAGTCAATGAAGAGAACTAGCATAAGACCATGGGTCTAGAGCTCTAGGCAGGCCAATTCAGACATGAAGAATTACACATGTCAAGGCTATAAACATTTTAGAAATTGTTACTGGAGCTCAAACAGAATTTTGTGCCTTGCTCAATTCCCTACATCACATTATAAACATCTCACAACAGCTGGTCCTTCTTGTACACAAAAACTATGAATTCATTAGTGTGTCCCTGCAGTATTTCTGCAGCTCTGATTTGTTCTGTTTAGAACCACAGTTGTCTGCAATAACATTCTCTTTTTTTTTTTTTTCCTAACAGTTGTAATGGTAGAAAACTGTACAGATACAATTCCTGATGACAGTCACTTCAGCCTGTAAGTGTGTGTACCCCTATGTGGTATTGAAGTTTGTACCTCAGCCAGCAAACCTCTCCAGCATTAGAGTTACCACTGAAGGAGAAAACTTCTGCACTTTCAGGATACCTGAATGTAGCACTGTACTTGATTCAGGCACTGCTATTCCAGGCTCCGGGGTCTAATTCCAGGATGGGTTATTGGAAAGAAAGCAGAAAGTTAAGGAAAATAACTAACTTCTTTATATCCAACTTGACTTCACTGTGCCTTGTGTCTTTCTTTATCTGTTACACTTTGAAATCTTTAAAAATACTGGCACTGAAAGCTCCTATGACAAAATACATGATGATAAAACCCTTTGGTGAGATGCACATACATTACTGCTCTTAATATAGCTACTTCTGTTGGAAATATTTACTGCTAAGAAAGAAAAAGAAAATTTAGATTGAACAGTAATAGTTTTAATAACAACCCACCACATGCTCTAATCACTGAAATCTTTGGTGTACTCATAAGTCTTCATATATAAGAGCCTTAATTGCTCAGAGAAATGTTGATGGCATATTACTCATTTTATGATTATTGATGGCTGTTTATGCACAGTTGCTGCTTTGGCAGACTATATATCTTATCTGATTAGTATCTTTATTGTGCTAACTGTATATAAATAAAAATATGTCTCAAAGATACATGCTGTGACATAATTATTTCAATACAGTATATTCATATTAGTTTAAACAGCAAGTTTCTGATGAACAGAGAACATAAAACCACAAATTCCCTCAATATCTTGAAAACTGCCTTTGTAGACCATAGTTATTAGGTAACAGAGCCAGAATCAACAAAGTAATTAATTTTTATTGTAAATGAAATGAATATAATTTAGCTTTGTTTGTTGAATGGATCCTGAAAGAGGACAAATGGAAGTATGTTGGGAAAAGTCACTGGGGGTGTTTTGCTACTGACTGCAGTATGACTAGGCCTTCACTCTATTTTTAGTATTCCCATTACTGATTTATTTATATGTGACAGTGAAGGAAACCTTAAGTACACTGCAGTGTCTAATTTGTGTAAAATACTAACAACAGTAATAAAAAATAATATTTTCCCCAATATCTAGATCACACTTACATGCACAAGAAGTAAAATAATCGAAATTTACACTCATGTAATATGTGCATATGACATGTGCTGATCATTGGAAGAATTTCAAGTTCTTCTGTCTTTTCACAGCCATTGCAAGACTCAAGACAGACACAAGAAGATTATGTCATCCTTGGTTGAGAACACAATTCCCTCTGATTCATTGCTACATGTTGTGGTTTAGGGGTGATACTCCCCAATTTACTGCTCTCCACTGAGAGTCTCCAAACCATGCACTGCTTGCTTGCTTCTCCCCTGTTGCCTTCTGATACAAGGCAGGCGGCCTGGTTTCAGGAAACAGCACGGCGACCCATTTCCCCAGGGTCGCTCGGGCCTAAGAAACACGCGGACACCAATATGGTGGAGGATCAAAGGCCTTTATTCTCTCTTCCCGTGGGGTTTTATAGTCTAGGGGGCTTCTACGTCAGGTGGGGGTCTGTCCTTACCATCTATGGTTAGTAGGGATGGAAAGTTACCTGGGCAAGTGGAAAGTTACCGGAATCCGGTTTAGGGGGCTACATTCCTATGTTAATTTTCTTATCTAAGGGGGCAGAGGCCCTGTCTTCCCGTAACATCACGAGATCTTCCGAACGCCAGGCCCTATCTGCTACACTCCCCCTCCCACAGCCTCCCCTTGCAGCTACAGAGAACTGGAGGCAAAAAGGTGAAGATCATGGGTTGGGATAAGAACAATTTACTGGAAACAGCAGTAAGGGAAGAAAGCAAACAGTAATGATGACACAGGGCACAGGACAGAGGGGAACAATTCACGTGTGACAGCTGGCACTGGTGTTACATGACCAGAGGGATCCCCTCCTGCCCAGAGGACACCCCCTTCCCTCTGCCCCCAAACCCAGCAATGATGTGAGTTGGCACAGAATAATCTCCAGGTCCTCTCTTGGCTACTGAAAAAATTAACCCAATCCTGGCTGGAACCAGGACACTCTGGTCTTCATGCCTTTTCCTTCTTATCTGGTTATAAATTTGTTCTGTTACTGACAGTCACACTTCTTGTTCTTGCTTTCCCAGGCAATCATCACCAGCCTGGTTTGTAAGTGCATTTTGCCTCATCTTCCACACTCTTCCTAGGTACTGATTTATAAGAATTTTTAAAATTCTGTTGGGAAAGATTCCATAATTTTGCACATTACATTTTCTTGCCTCAAGTTTCTCTGTAAGAACACTTGGAAGTGTGTACCATTAGTACTGATCTTGTCTACAGCTTTTCCTGAAAAACGGATGATGCTTATATTTTCATATTAAAAGAGTAGTATTCCCACACAAGAATTCAAATTCTCTTGGGAGTTTGCTTAGAATAACAAGTACATTTCACATGAACCTATATAGTGACAATATTTTACTTGCGTTTTTTATGAATAGCACGTAAAGCTTACAATTTAAGTACTCACTTTCATTTACCTCTCTCTTTCCCAGTTCCTTCCTCACTTCCTGAATCATGATGCCAAGTCATCACTCTTTTCAGTGATGTTTTCAGTCTCTCTATTCAAGCCATTTCCTCAGTGTAAAAGCAGAGAGATTTGTCTGATTCATGGCAGCTTCCCAGAAGATTCTACTGTGTAATTCTCTAAATAAGCCAAAGACTGCTCTCCCAAGTCCTAAGTCTCACTGTCTACCATCACAACCTTCCTCTGAACACTGAACTCAATCACTACAATGAAATTTGCCATTCATGGAAATGGCTGTCACCAATTCTTGAGCAGCAAAGTAGGGGCCTGGTTGGACTCAAAAGCAGTCCCTAAGTGCAGCATATGAACCTCATGGGTGGCCTGAATAATGTCACTATCCCAGATAATGGTTGAAAATGAAGTGGGGAGACTTCTCCCAGTATCCAACAGAGTAAGTCAGAACCACTATGTCTGCCTGGACAGATAATCCTCAACAGATCCCAGCCAGAACCTCCCTGTCCCTTCCTTCCTGCTCCCACCTAGAACCAGACAGGAGCTGCACATGTCCAGTTTCACTGTGGGGCTCTGCACAGTCAAAGATCAACCTAACAGAGAACACAACTCCCTCTCCTCCACCTCCCTGTCTGTGCTTCCCAGTCGGGTGCATTCGATGCACTGCCTCAGAGATGGAATCTGCTGCTATTTCCACAAGTAATAGGCATTACAGAACATCAAACCACATTCATATCACACATATTCCAAACAGGTTTAGAACTTCCCTCTGTGACAGTTTTTTGGTTTCCATTGACACAGGAATATGCTTTCTAATTAATTTAATCTAATTTAATTAATTACAGAAAAGTAAAACTAAAGACACAGGAGCTGTTTTCACTCACATACACAGTGAGTTGGATGAATACTTCTTTGACAGATATCTCACAAAATTTGCACTGCTGAAATAAGCATAAAATTTTTCTTAATTTCTTTGGCAATAATTTTGACTGTCTAAATAAGTACTAGCATTTTCAGTAGCTTAATTTTTTCTTGTATTAACATTAAAAAACTAACATTATTTTTAATAAATGAAGAGTTTCAGGTTTTTTTCCTAAGAAATCTAATGAAAAAAGGTTCAGCATTAATTAGTGCTATAGTAGAAACATGGGGTCTTCAAATTTGATGTTATTTTTATAATACAGCAGATACTAGCATCTACTAGAAAAATAGGGGCTTTAAAATATGCTATGTTATGAAATATAATGATATCAACTTATAAGAGCATAATTTTAAAATACTTATTATAGCTCTCAGAAGCACCTTGCCAAAAAGAACATAATTTATCCTGATTTCTCCAGGTTTCAGAAATCTGATTCTGCCAACTGTAACATCTATGCTCCATTCATAATTACTAAGACTGAATGAATCTTTTCACATTCTCTTCAGAGGTATATAATAAAGTAACATATTTATTATAAGTAACAACAGACATAAGAACCTAAAACCCTCAGAAGATTGTAATTCACAGGTCCAGAATACTGAAGAGTTTATAGATATATTTGCCAGTGTAAGAAAGTATATCCCATAAGTATTAAAACTTTTACAGTAAGTATCTTTTTAAAGTTCATGGGGAGAAATCAATTGTGGAAAGAGAAAGAATCTTATTTTTCATGGGATCTTAAAAAGACACTGCTAAATCTAATCTTTAGACTTCAGTTGATATCACCAAATATAAATGCCACACACAGCACAGAATTAAGAATTGTTATGGAAATATTCTTTCAGCAGATATAATGGCATATTCCTTGAAACTGGTGGTTTAGAGACTTCCTTAGCTGCAAACATGAAAGTTACTGTCAAGTAGTACAAGCTGCATGAAACACAATTATCAGCTTTATCTTAACAAACTGAAAATAACAAGACTTTGCTCCTCCTTTACTATTACTCCTTCTGCTCCCCTATTCAATTCAGCAACCTCATGTGACTTTCAAAGCAAAATCTTCCCAGAAGCTCAAAAATGCTGCATCCATTCCCATGCTGGACTATCTTGAAAAAAATATCAATTCCAAGACTGAAAAGACTACCAGTGTAAATGATTCACTTACCTGTTTTTCAGCTTGTCCATATTCTGACCCTTGGGGTGACAAGAAGTGACAAATATGACCATTGTTTTTTGCTTTTTCTCGAAGAGCCATAGCAGTTCGTACTGTAGCATTTCTAGCATGAACAAACACCATCACCTTTAGACAGAAAGAAACAGGGCCAATGAGAAATAATAAAAAAGGTTTAGTCAAATAATGAAAACTTTAATTACAAAATATTGCCTATGGGAATGAAAAAAACTAGGTAATACATGACATACTGATGAAAACTAATGCCATTCAAAGGCAATTAAAGGATGATCCTGCCTACATTGTTATTCAGTATTTTCAAAGAGCTTTTGAGGAGATTGTATCTTTTAAAAATTCTTAAGTCCTTAAAAATAGAGAACAATTGTTGGCCATAAATAGTTCATGTTCACACAGTACTAAGATTAACACTGATGTAAAGAGTTGTGTTATTTGACACATCCTAAATGATCTGGAAACAAATACTGGGCTGATAAACATTCTGATGCTACAACTTGGCTCGTGAGAAAAGAACGACCAATCAAACAGAAGAGAACTACTCTGCAATGCTCACAGTTAAAAGCCCACAAGAATATTACCACTGTTAACAGCAGGACCACAAATGCAATATTCAAAAGCCATGAAAACACTAATCAAACTGTTTGAGAGAAATATTTTTACTTTTTTTTTCATGTTGTTGAGAATGTAAAGAGATCTTAAAAAAGAGTTGAAGTCTTTTACCTAAAAACAACTAAAATATCTTTCTTTCTTTCTTTCTGATTACTGCCTGCCATAATGTATGTCTACAAACAACCCTGTGGGCTTCAGAAATTTTGATAGTCGGAGGCACTCAGTATAGATGCTTCAAGAACTGGAATGGGACAGATGGATTGGGACCACATTGAGTTCCCTTTCTCTTCTGCCAATTATACTCAATAAATTTCAATAAATTCATCAAGTGTAAACAAAAAATCCTGCACATGTTTCTGCTTTTAGTTAGCAGAGGCTTGGAATAAAACTTCAGTTATGATTTCTAAAGCTTCTGCCTACGTGTATGGCAATCTCTGACACCACAGCAATCATTCATTCAGTAAGACCTTAGTATGCAGACAATAACTAAGAAACAAGCATTGTGCAACTGTCCTCTACCCAGAAGCCTTTCTACAGTTCTTATAGATTAATTTTCAGATGTGCAGCACTTTTCTATGATATTTATCTGCCACTGATTTATGTACAGCTGGATTCATTGGCTTTTATGTGTTAAATGATGACATATCAACACCTGAAAAAATTTACAGGGATTGCAAAATTGTTGACTAAAAAACCAGAACTTTTCAGACAGACAACAATCTCTGTACATCTTGTTACATCTTGTAAACTCTGTACATCACAACATGTTTTTTAAGAACCAGCCCTAGCTAAAAATTGACATATAACATTTTGTTGGATGTTTTTTTCCCCAATGAAGTCAGTAAACATTCAAATATACTGTAAGACAGCAATATAGTCTTAGGAGGGTTAATTTAGCCTGTCCTAACTGTGTCAGAGAATATTACATTTCAGTGGCAAAATCTCTGTGCATTACATTATGCAAATAAGTTAGGAAAAGTAATTTAGAATAGAGAGAAGTGGTTCCACAGTTACAAGCTGTGTAATTAGATCTGTACTTTGCAGTTCAAAGCCAGCTCTGGTGTATATAGCCCTAGTGCTGAAAGCGTCTGCTGCTGCTCTCCTGAAACCAAAGCTTTTAAATAATAAAAAATATACAAGAAAGGAGAAAGTAAATGTCTCTAGCTAGGTTACCTCCTCAGAATTCTTGCAAAGTATAAAACAAATCAAACCTTTTACCGAAGACTTTGTTTAAAATTCACAGCAGGAACTGCTTGCATTCCCCAAAGAGTTGCATATTCCAGGTTTTAATCTTTATGAAAGATGTTAGTGCATCACCAAAGTGCAGAGAAGTGTGCCATTATTACTAAAAATGTATAATCAGGTACTTGAAATACCTTGAAATACCTTGAAATACATTTCTTTTGCCTTGGACAGCAAAGATGCTTGGATTAACTTTTCCTACTGGAAAATACATATCTCAAACTGACATTCTCTATGATAGCCTTAAAATGTTGCATCATTTTTCTGGGGAAACATGCTGACTCTTTCAGTTATCTTTCCATCTTCCTATAAAAAGTGCTGGTGACTTGAATGCTTGAGTTCAGCAATTCTCTTACTGAACACCTCTCCTTGATGAGAGAAGGCCTAGGTTTTGCCAGCCACTTTGCCTCATACTTTTCAAAGAAACTAAGACTAAAGAATGAATTTATTTAATTCAATGTTGATATTAATTATGTGGTAAAGAAACAAGCATCTATATTTTAGCCTCAAGACTGTTTGGCTTCACACAGCTAAATCCTTATAGCATGTTCTTTTATGTGGTTCTTGATCTGGGTATTACTTCTACTGACAATGAACAGGTAGGGATACTGATCAACAGATTAATCTGTCCAAACATCTTCTGCCTTGAGGTCAGCATGAAAACTTCCCCAAGTATTTTACAAAACTCAATTCCTAAAAAACTTTCAATGCTTTTCCCCAAGGACTGCTAATGACACCTATTTATGTTAAAAACATTTCCCTCCACATCAAATAGAACCACCTTACAGACTAAGTAAAACTCTAAAATGTAGCCTAATTCTAAAGATTAATAAAACTCTTTTCTCTCATGCTGGGATTTCTCCCTAACTGCCAAGAAACAGTTCAAAATTGCAATGCCCAACATTTACAGAATGAAAGTATATTACATCCAAAATATACATGAAAACAACACACACAGAGCTCACTAATGGCTCTTGATCAAAAATGATGCTAAATCAAGATATTTTAGATTAGCAGATCTAACTGATAGCATAGCAGTGTATAAATGCGATTTCCTATTCCTCTCACCAGTAACTCATGAAGAACTATCCAGAAATTATAACTAAAAAAACAGCAATAAATAAGAAATGTCATAAGTTGACCTATACTAAAGCTTAAAAAGTTTAACTTAGAAATCTTATTTTTGCTTTAGCAGATTTTTGTATTTTGCATATTAAAGTCTTTCTGCACATTAAACAACACCATGGGAATGGAAAGAGCTGAACAGGCTGTCACTTACTAAGGCAACAAGAGAATTTGAATTTACTTTCTAATTATTTTAATTAATGTTAGTACATCTTGTATTTAAAAGAAATATTGATATAATTTGCATGAGTACTAAGATCTTTTACTACAGAAAACTGAAGGATTACTAAGCTGCCTACAAACTAGTGCTAATGAGACGTTTTTTATATCCTTCCTTGTCTACAAAAAAAAAAAAAATCACAATTTAAAGGCAGACTGCATTTACTCATCACATGACATTAAATAATGTGGATTGGAATATATGAATTTTCATTTTTTCATTCAAGGTTGAGAAGTTAAATAAAATTAAAGAGAAATATTTAGTAAACTGTGCTGTAGAACAAAGCTGCACAATACCATACAATATTTTAACAGAAAATATTAATTAATAACAAAGAAATATATAATGTTTCATCAGCTAATCAAAACAGCAAGTTGATACATTTTGAAGTCTTGATAGGTTGCCATTATCACTCTCTAAATTTTGATTTATTCACTCAAATAAATTACTTCTGATCATCCCTGTTAAAACAAAACCTAGGATTTTTCAAAACACTCTATATAATCTCATAAAAATCTATTTATCATCACTATTTATGTATCTACCTTTCTATTTTGATATACTAGGTTTTAGGGGTAATTACTCCACTGTAGAGATATTTTTACTACTGCATTGCGCACTTATTTATTTATCTGCAATAATAGTACTGTTTAGACATGTGCCCTATAATTTCAATTTCTGTATTTTTTTTAATGTGGAATTTTTTTAATGTATATTTACTTTAAAAGTGACTACTCTAGTGAATGCTTTATTGCACAGTCCCATCTTAATTTTTTTCATTGTTTATGAATCACAGAATTTTTTGAGTTGGAAAAGAACTACAAGCATTATCAAAGTCCTTCTCCTGGCTTGGCACAGGACAACCCCAAGAATCTCACCATGTGCCCAAGAGCATTGTCCAAATTCTTTTTGAATTCTGTCAGGCTGGTGCTGTGACCACTTCCCTGGGGAGCCTGTTCCAGCGCCCAAACACTCTCTGAGTGAAAAATATTTTTCTAATATCCAAACTAAACCTCCCCCAGCTCATCTTCATGCCATTCACGAAACTATGTAAAGGGTTCTGGTAGAGACATTATATTGGAAGTTCTTGATTATCTTCCTATTGGCCCTGCTTTCTTTTTGCCTGGTGTGTTTTACATCTATCCTTAAAAATGCTCTATTACACAAATTTTGAAATACTATTATATTTCTTATTCTTAATTTTTATTTCTCTTACAGTAAGGGTATGACTAAGGATAAGGTTTGTTATGATTTTTCCCATTTGCCCCAGGGACTCTGGGATTCCTAGGCAAATCTTAGTAGCAAGACCAAGGCAAAGAGGAATTTGTTCCTCTTTTAATGATGAACATTCCTAATGTTCATCATTAGGAATGATGCAAATCCCTAATTTCTCCCTTTTGTTCTGCATGCTGCATGTAGCAATACAGAGGCATTTCAGAGAGGCACTCTGCTGTGCCCATGTAAAATGTGACACTGCATCCTCTGCCACTATGTAGAACAGAAGGGGTTTGCTGTCATTTCCAGGCTCTGGATATATGGATGTATTTCAAGGCTATGGATAAAACAGTTGTGGACTTTAAGTGACACTAAGCCTCCAGCATTAAAATAGGAAACTCCCATGACATCAAACTTTTACATTGGAGAACAGCCATTGGAGAACATTGAATAGCTCGGTGTTACAGATGTTTTATGTCACAAGGTTTGCTGCTCCATTCAATAAAGAGCCATAATTTTCCTTAGCTGCCTTCCTGCTGCTGCTGCTGTACTTGTGGAATCCCCTCTTGCTGCCCTTCACACACCCTGCCAGATTCACTTTCAAACAGAGTTTGGCTTTCCTACTCCTATCTCTGCATGCTTGGACAGTGGTTTTATATTACTCCTGGGTCTTCAGTCCCTGCTTCACCCTCCTGTCTGCTTCCTTATCATGTTTGTCAGGAGTTTCTTTCTCATCCACACTTGCCTTGGGCCATTTGCCTGATTTTCTGCACATCAGGATGGACTATTCTTGAGCTTGGAAGATCTGATTCCTGAAAATCCCCTAGCTATTCCAGACCACCTGTCATAGGATTCTTTCAAGATTCCTGAGAAGGACAAAGTGTTCTCATGCAGCCTAGGACAGTGCAGCTTTTTGCCTTGTTCCCTCCATTAAAATCTTGAACTCCACCATCTCTTGGTCACTGCAGCCAAAACATTCCCAGCACTCAGATCCCCACCCTGTCTTTCCCTTTTTGTAAATACAAGGTACAGTAAAGCATCAACCTTCACCAGCTTCTCAATCATCTACGTTGGGAAATTGTCATCAACACACTCCAGAAACTTACTGGATTGCTTTTGCTCTGCTGTGCTGTCTCTCTAGCAGACATTGCAGTGGTAAAGTCTCCCCAGAAGACCAGGGACTGCAAACATGAGGCTTCTTCTAGCTGTCCTCATTTACTTTATTCCTGAGCAGTGTCTGTAGCAAAATCAACATTGCTTATGTCTATCTATGTCCGGTTATCTTGGCTGTTTGAGGGGCCTGGAAAGGCCCGGAGTGGCCTTGGGACAGCCCGCGTATCGAAGGACGAGAAGAGGCTTCAGTTCTTCTTTCGGTTTTTATGTTTATTAATTGTTTATCTAAAAGATGTTCTTTCAGCCGAACAGAGCTCTGCTCAGCAGTCAGCCATGAGCACACTGTGCTGCCCTCCCGGGCAGCCACCTATCTTTATACCCATTGTTACGTGTACAATATTTATCATTTTTCCCCAATACCATTTATTCTCATTGCTGGGTGCACTCTCAGTAATAACCAATCCAAAGGTGCCACCATGGCCAAAGAAGATGGAGGAGAAGAGGAAGAAGAAGGAGGACAGGACACGCCCCAATTCCTCCATCTTACTTCTCTAAACCCCCCTGTACAGAAATCCTAAACCCTGTGTCTCACCCTCTAATTAGCTAATCTTTTCGCCATTCACCCGGTGAAGCCCTCATCCTTGTCGTCTCCTGTGTAGGATCAAAGTCCAGCCACCAGACACTTCTGGAACATTCCAGGACTCCCGAGCCCCCCAAGGTGGTCTCGGTGGCTTAGCACCTCAGGACTGAGATCTTGAGATCCGACATATCTACTGGCTAATCCTCCTCCTGAACTCTCAGCTGGCTCATCACCCATCCCTAGGCAGAGCTCCAGGTATCCCCACACGCTCCTTGCTGCCCTAACCTTGACCTTGCTCAAGATTCTGTTTCCACCCATTGCAGCACTCAGTCATGTGAGGCACCACATCACATCTCTGATAGCTCAGCAATCAGGGATGCAAATCCCTAATTTCTCCCTTTTGTTCTGTATGCTGCATGTAGCAATACAGAGGCATTTCAGAGAGGCACTCTGCTATGCCCATGTAAAATGTGACATTGCATCCTCTGCCACTATGTAGAACTGAAGGGGTTTGCTGTCATTTCCAGGCTTTGGATATATGGATGTATTTCAAGGCTATGGATAAAACAGTTGTGGACTTTAAGTGACACTAAGCCTCCAGCATTAAAATAGGAAACTCCCATGACATCAAACTTTTACATTGGAGAACAGCCAGCGTTCACACAGCAGTACTTATAGGAGGATGATTCAAGTGAAAATTACTTGCCCACATGAAACTTGACAACTCTGCCTTTAAACAACAGCTATATACATTTTCTGCTAAAGAAAACCTGTTTCAGAACACTGTAATAGGATATGTGCTATCTTCCATTTGTAGCGTTAGCCAAATATATCACAAACTGCAGAGGAAAAATGAATAGAGTGAAAATTAAAGCAGAGGGTGAATTAAAAATAAGACAAACAAACAATACTTTACTGACTTCTACAGGTAGTAGAAATTATTCTGAATTTTAATTGACAGGATAGAAATAGAAATAGCAATAACTATTCTTGTATAGAGAATTAAGCAAGAATAGCTAGTCTATTACTATGCAAATATATGTCATTAGGCAGTTAACAATTGCATTTTTGCAGATGCCAATGGACTTGAATGACAATTATTATTCAAAATTATAAGCAGCTTTTCAATGTATCTTTTTTTAGAAAAACAAGATGATGCAATAATTTGTTTCAAGCATTTCCCTTTGTCCTGTTTTGACACTAACTATTTTGACTTTATATAACAAAATATGTTTCTGTGGTATAATAAACTATATTTTCAACAAATATCACTCTAGATTAAGAGTTCTCATGTTCACCATGTCTCCTCTTATGTTTTCAAACCTATACTCACATCTCTAACATTCATAATATGCAAAAATGACCCAGGAGTCAGTAGTCATAAGCAGATTCCCTTCAGCTTTACTGAAGGAAAGGAACATAGAAGATACTGGAGAAATCTCTATATCTATTCCTGTTACTTTTACTTAAGCAAAAAAAGATTAAGAAAGTTGTCATGTTGCCAGTTGCCACCTCTATCTTCTGGTTTTGGTAACATAAACCTACTAAACAACTAAAAGAACATGACTAAAAGTCATGATTTCTAACTTATTTTTTATCAACACTGATTTAAAGACAGACCTTTATCCATATTTTTGCTCCCAATCAACAGGTTTTCTATATCATCAGAAAAATATAGAACTGCTTTCAAGGACAAGCAGTGTTTTTCACATGAAACTTACTAAGTTATGAAGAACTTAAATGATGCATTTACTGTTAATGGTAATAAACTGTGCTTGAACAAATCGAATCTTGTTCCTAAACCCACATGCTACATACCTAGTCCTTCTCAAAATATCCTAGCCTAAATAAGAATATCATAAATACCTCATGATTAAAAGGCATGCAATTATCCAAATGTAATATATTCTGGAATCACCTTTTCAGTAGCCACAAAGAAAACTCTCAACACCACATGATTACAAAAATGAGAAACTTCATAGTCTGGAAAGTGATTAGAAGTATAAAGCAAATTTCCTGATGCAACTTAGTGAAAATTTATTTACCATCCTCATGCGTCCCTCAAAATGCTTTATTTTCTACAACAACCTATGTTTTTGTGTATTTTTAATTGAAACCCATCAAAGACATTACCATTGGATTCTCAGGTTACGCCTGTTAAAAGACTGTGAAAGGCATAAGGTCTTGGTGGACAGTAGTTGCCTTGGTAATAAATTTACAGATGTTTTGACAAAAAATCAGATATTTTATTTACATAGTTGATACTATGATGATAAATTAAGCATACAGATCCATTTCTTTCAGATCTACAGGGCAATAATTTTAAAAAGCTTTGAACCACTGACAATGCCTAACGTATCTTCTGGAGTATCATTTAACCTTGCCATTGAATTCTTAGAGAAAAATAATGTGCAGCTGACAGAAAAGCACCAACTTAACTTCCCCCAATCTTCTAGACTGCTAGTGGTCTGCAGTGTCATATCTGAAAAGCAGCTTTTAGCACAGAGCTACTAAAACTCATCATACATGGCTGCAAGATTGGTCAAGCTGCCTTTGCCACACTTGCATGCCGTCAATCTGCAACTCAACACTTGGGTCATCCAGAAGAGACCAACTGGCTCAGGATGCAACTATCAATTACTCAATTTAACAAAAATTTTAGGCTATGAGAAGTTGCTCATCTGGATTTATTTTTTGTTTTAATGATTCAATGCAAATTCATAATATCAGAAGAAGAATAATTCTAAACAGTAGAGCTTGATACCTCAGATAGCTGTAATTACCAATACTGACAACACTGTGTAGGACTGCAGACATAAACTGAACACCTCATGTACTCATAAGTAACAAGAAAATATTAAATTGGTGTTTCTGGTCTACATAAACTCATTGTGAACACCTGAGTGCACATATACAGACAAACTGTTATATAAATACAAGCATACATGCAGAAATTAGCATACTGCATAGAAACATTGCACATAAACATTTAGAAGGCTCCCTAACTGAAGAATAATGGGGTTTTATACACATAACTTGTTATGGCATCCATTTCCAGCAATTTCCTCAGTGATTCATAAAGGCAGCTGACAAGGTATATGTTGAAAGTCAAATGAATTTGGCCAGAAAATATAGAGAAAAATAATACATACATATCATTTGACAATAATATGAAACATCTGATATAAAGCACTTTTTGAAGTGCACAACACATCAATATACTATTTTCAATTAAAGTAAGAAACAAAATTTCATTTAAAGAGGCAGAAGATTATATTAACTATAATATCCTTAAAGTTGAAAAAGCAGTTATTGTGGAAATGAAGAGCATAAATAAATGATGAAGAGGCAGAACATAAAAGTAGTGCACCATCACTGAATTACTTTGTGATTATGTTAAAGGAACCACACCTAGAAATGGGCCCTAATTGTGCAAAAACTGGAAAAGAAAATGATCCAAAACCTCAATTCTTCATTTGATAGAGATATAATATTTAACATTGACAGAGAAATAACATATAAAATCAGTCATAATTTAGTTATCCTGCCAGGTCACTTTACCTTCTGTATTTGTCTATTTTTATTCATACATGTGCACACATATAAATGTAGAAGCAATATATACACATATATATGCAAATAAGCTACACCTGATGATGAAAGAGAAACAATCTGTGCAGATACAGAGGCATAAAAACTCAGGCTGAAATAAACCTTTTAAGCTCTAAAATGAAAATCTAGAAAAACACCCCAATCTAGATGAAGAATACATGTTAATAAACTCTGCAAATTCTCAGACTCATTTGTCCAAAGCATAGTATAAACACTATTTCACCAAGGAAAAAAGTACTAGGACAAGCTTAATTCTCAAGGTACTAAGTCCCAGAAAGACCTCTGAAGAAAATAATGTTTTATTAAATCTTATCTCAAGACATGGCTATAAAAGCATTGTCAACAGCTCCAGTAACTAAGCTTATTAAACTTTTATCTTCACACGGCTTCTGCAGCCAAATAACAGCTGGAAAACTGATAATAAAGAAATTTAATCCATCATTTTTATGGATGAAATTAATACCTGTCAAATTCACTGCTGACAATTTAATATAATAGATTTAAATTAACTACTCTGTTTCTTTTTTAGTTTAAGATAGCTCAGAAAAACAAGATGACACTTCTAAGTACTGCAAAGTTCAAGTCAATTGTTGTACATAGAGAACAATTACAGACAAAGTGAATGCTTTAAGTGCAATATACATCACAGAACTAGTTCTGACTATATAAGTTTGAGTACAATTTGTTTCTGACCTGAGACAACAAAAATCCTGATTTGAAAGAGTAAACTATTAAAAATCTGTGCAAGGTGACACTTAAAAATTATTCCAAAACATTTAAAAAATTTATTGCACCTCAAAATTATTTCTAATGAACTAAATGCGGACCAGTAGTGTAAGACAACATTTTAATTAAGAACATAAATTCTAATTGATAAAACAATCTTGATCTCCAGACAACTGCACAGTAACCACCCAATGCACAGACTAATTAAAAATGTTACAACTATACATGGCTCTATTCTGCACATTCATTTAATTTTAATAGATAGAAGGTAAAAGCTCATGACAGGTAAATAATATGCAGTTGAGATAATACTGCAAAAGCAGAAGAGAACACAGTCCAGCCAAACCTAAAAAAGTAGCTCAAAGGAGAAGAGTAAAAGTTTAGAAACTAACAATGCACTTCAAAAAGCACTTTCTTCAAAAGGTTAAAAAACTGAATGGAAATAAGCACAAAATGGGCAGTTCGAAATCACCACTCACAGTGCCTCAGCAAGAACAGATGGTTTGTATAAAGCTGTCCATTGTTACTTCTCATCCACATTTTTCATCCCAGTAGTGAGATTTCTAGCATGTTAATTCAAAAAAGGGTTGTTGTATCTCTACTGGCTTGAAGTTATTAGCTTTAGTTAAGTGGAGTTGCTGCTAATTTTGTACAATTACTACTACTGCATTCCCTTTGTGATCTTGTGTTGAGGCTTTCAATACCATACCGCATTTCAAAAATCTAAGTTCTTTGCAATAGAAAATTTGACATCTTTCCCCACTAGAAAAGCTGTTCCTTGTATAGTGAAACCATTTCTTGTAAAGCCATGATGTCTCCTCAGTATTTATGTACTGACACCTTGAACCTCAGTGTACCTATGTACTGACACCTTGAACCATAAACAGATGGGGAATGAGAACCTCAGAAAGGTGTCAGAGCTCCTAAAGCACAGCCAGTTTTTGCTATGAACTGAAAATACCAAGCTCAGTGAGAAAATGAACTTTCAAGGAATTACAGAAAAAGCTGAGCCAGAAGGCACAGCCATGGATCGCCGGGTTCAGCTCCTGGAGTTTGCCTGAGTACCAGAGCTAGCGAAAGAAAAGATACTGTCATGTCAGACTTACACAGAAAAGTCCCCAAAGCAATGGGAAGACAGGAATTATTGTCTTAAAAAGGAAAAGAGGTTTCAGAAGATAAGAGAAAGCCAAAGGCACGCCAAGTTAAAAACTGTCATAAACAGACAAAATGGCAAAGGAGCAAAGTGCATTGGACATGGAACCAGGACTGAAACTTAGATACCTGTGACTGAAGATGAGTAACAGCGTATTGAAAGTCAGCAGAAAAAGCCATCCAGGAGAATAAGATGCAGAGGGAAAATCTAAGAGACCTGCTGAAACAACACCAAGGGCAAAGAAAACACAGCACTTCTTTTGAAGGTTTAAGTAATATCAAAGAGAATCACTTATAAGAAAAAAAAATAACAAGAAAAAGGAAAAACAAAAGAGGTGCATAGTCAGAGGAGAGTGGCAAAAGAAGAGTTTTATGACTGCAGTTTGAGGAAGAACCTACTTCAAAAGCTTTCAAGGACTTCAGCAACAACTCTTTTAATTGATAATACAAGAAATTTATGGGATTTTTTTGCTTGAAAGAATTTCAGACCAAAAAAAAGAAAGAAAAAAAGAAAAAAGACAGCAAGGAGTAAGGTTCGGACAAACTCATAACAGCAAAGATATTTAAGAGGTGATGGGGGCAATGGGAGAAATGTGAGATCATCTCCTGGTAACCAAGGTAATGAGATAAACCAGCAAAAGCTCAGTAACAGCAGGAGACATAATGGATGTGAATTTATGAGTCAAAGTGAAAAATAGTTAACTGCCTAGGATACTAACTTAAACAACTTAAACAACTGAACCTTGACAAGGAGAGCAGCAGTTCAATATATTAGATAAAGGAATTTAACATGAAATCAAAATTTACATCATATATTTTAGAGGAATACCCAAAATCTTATACTATGTTGTTTCTCAAAACTCCTAAAAATTTCTTAAATTTCTCAAATCATAACATGACATGGGTGTCATGTTATTGTCATAAATTGTTGATAAATACAGTATGATATGCATTGTCCTAAACTGTTATTGGAAGGAAAAGACTAAAAGCAGAAGAATGGTGAGGAGGATGGTAGATTCACTCAAGGGACCTTGCAGCAGGGATTACCTAGGCCTGCAGATTAACAGTATGGGAAATCTCATATATTCTGTTTACTGATGTTCATCCTCTGGTTTGAGAAGTAGAATATCTGTGTTGAGATAACACAGGTGTTCACAGAGACTTGGAGGCACTCTCATGGACAAGCCTGAGACTGCTGCCCTGAGAGAGAGATCACAGCTCAGAAATCATGAGCAGCACATGAAGAGCACAGCAGGGTGGTACAATAAGTGGGAAATGGGTGCAAACAGCAGCCCCACTGCCCCTCAGAAGGGCTGAGCCTGGCAGTGCCTGTGCTGCCCCTCCTGTGTCTCTGCTGCCCAGGGGCCGCCTCAGGGTCCTCCAGTGAGCAAGACAAGGAAAAAAATTAACTCTTCCCATTTCAGCCTGGGTTTGTGATTGTTCTGGCCACCTGCCTGTGGCAACACACACCTGGCCAGTAATGCAATGTTTCAGTTTATTATAAAAATTTTGCTGGCATGTGCACTCTCAGTCACTGTCTTTGCTGATCTCATGAGGTTCTCCCCAGGCAGTCTGAGAAAGGGGCTACTTGCACCCCTGAACTTGTTGCCATTAGATGCCCTTCTCACCGGGCTGTAAAATGTTAATTTTTTCAGCTTTGTAGCTGAAATAATTCTTTTGGTTGATGTGGCCCACTACTGGTGACTATCTGAAAAAATACAGCTGTAATAACACTGAGGACTGATAATTTTCAGTCACCTAGACTTGACCTAGATTTAAGTGAAGAGCAGCCTGGAAGAGCAATGCTGGAAAAATACTCCACTGAGTATTTTTGCATGGAGTCATATTTTCTGAAAAAGGGTGCACAATTTTTTTTTCTTAAAGTATCTTTGGTTTGTTAAGCGGTAGAAATAAAACCCTGACAGTGCAAATTAGTCCAGGAAGATCTGACATCTTTTTAGATTATATCAGAACATAGTAAATTTAAAACAAATATTCACCAACTACTATCAAGCATGGAAGGACAGCCCCAGAAAAGCAGACTTAACTGCACTGTTCTCATTTAAAGCTGTCTTAGGAGGTAGGATCTGCCAGAGAAAACTTCCAACAGATTTCTATACCGTTAGCAATCCCTCCAAATGAGCACACTGATTTGAAAAGTACTCGGAAACCTTTGGGGCATTTTCTGATCTTTTTTAGTCACAACAGGAAGTTTCTGTAACAAAAAGCCCAGAAAAGTCAGTAGGGCAAGCCATTTATCAAACTTCCTCAATTTAAACAAGAGGAGAATTGTGCTATAAGACAAATGTTATTGTTTCAGTTGCATTTGGTAATTCAAAGTGAAGCCTACAAATGAGATATCTCATTAGTCTGAGCAGATGGATCAAAATTAAAGACTGAATCACCAATTCTTAATTTCCCAGTAGCCAGGAAGAGCTGGAAGTCTTGCAGAGGATGAATGTTGAAAAATCAACATAAAAAGCTTCTCTCCATCTGTCAAAACACATGCCTATAGAATGCAACTATTCCTACCAATCTCAGCCTTAAAAAATGAAAATACACATATATCTAATAAAAACACATGGACATGTAACTAGCCAAACCTCACACTGCAATGTACAATATGACAGTGATACATCAGCATGAATTCCATAAGAGTAAATTATTTAGTTCTGCTATGATAGAATTCTTTGAGAATGAACAGAACAATAGATAAACAATGCTCAATTTAATTCATTAAGACATTCCAAAGACTCTGGTCAAGAATCTTAAAAGTCACAACATTGTGAAAGCTTGATGGCCACAGGAAGATCTACATTAACTCAAGACAACTTTAGTGAGGCAAAGTGTTTTTCTCTGGTTCTGGTATTTCTTCCTTGCATTTCAGCATGAAACAGAACAGAAGTTTTAGGCTCTCTGGAGCATTGCTAATGAGATCTGTGTCTGTCATATATTACTGCCTGAATAGGTATAAAATCTCAACTGTGTTCTGAATGTCATACAGATACACAACACCTATGGAAATTTTTTCGTAAGTATTTGGAGAGAAGAGATGAAAACATCTTTTTAAGAAATGTATTTAGAAGCAACCACAGTTTTGTTAAAAAGCATATGAAGTTTGCACATATGTAATGTTAATAAATACAAGTTTTTTCAGATAATATAAGCTAAGAAAGGTAACAGAGCATGATGATAACAGCCTATGGTGAACGTGGACACAAGGTGATGGGTTTCTTGAAAGCTAGAAAATCAAAGGGCATTCTCAAAATAGTGAAAAGACACTGAAGAAAATCTTTCTAGTGCAGTATTAATCATATTTGCTCACAATACTCATCTTCCACTATGGGGTAGGCATCTCAATGTAAATATATCCACATGACCTTTTTTTGTTTTCACTTTTTAAACATCTGCAGTTGGTCTAGTGATTAGGTAGATCATTTGTCATAGCAGACTCATTAAATGGAAAACTTGAATTTTTCATCTGGTACAGTACTACATATTATAATTAGACAATGAGCGGATGTGCTTGATTCTGCATGGTCAAAGCCTGTATACTGGCACTTGTATATAATTAATCTCAGGTTATGATATTTTGTTTAATAAATATCAAGACCAATATGAATTAGAGTCCCAAGAAAAGTCCAGTGTAACTGGCTGCTATTTACATGCTCTAAATGAGAGTTCTGCAACACAGCAGAATGAACACTTGCAAACACAGAAAATTTACAACCATATGAATCAAATTAACCAAAGTCTTCTTAAATCAAATCAGCACTTATATAGCAAGAGAAACCACACTTCTGCTTTGTCCAAAATTACACCTATATGGCTGTTGGTTTGAAACACGATTTTCAGAAATTGAGATCAGCACCAGTGTCCTTTGCTGAAACTGTAACATTAAGTAGACTACAGTTCTCCTCACCTCTTAAAACTGCAGCTCATGCCTTAAAACAAAGCACTCATGCATTCAGCTGCTAGCACAAAAATCAAAACTATTCTCAAGAAAAGCTACAAAAACATCTCCCACTAGAATTGAACAACTTACTGTATTTGAATCTTTTCAAATAATATCATATATGTTTGCAGTCACTTTTTTCCTCAGTGTGAAGAAAAGAGAGGGGAAGAAAGGTGCAGTAAATATGCCAAAACAGCCTACAGACTCCCTGCTGGGAATCCAAGCTACAGTACTTAGATACAACTGATTTAAAGACTCTGCCACTTGCACTTCAGCAAGTGAAAATAAACAAAATCAAAACAAGAAATGAAAGATAAGAAAATGAATGCACTTCAGTGTAAGGAATTTGGTTTTTGCATAATCAACAATGAGGAGAACCCGAACAAAAGTTCCCTTGGTGCTGCTAAAAAATTTAATTAACAGTCTTCACTCAGGAAAATAACAATATTTCCATAAGTAATCTTCATGAAAGTTTTCTGAATGTAACAGCAATAACTGATATCAACAAGAGAAGATAAGTGGAAGAATGGAGTTAAAGCAAGGCAGTGGGGCAGGAGGACTAGGAACCTGTTGCTAAAGTATTTTTTCCCTTCCCAAGTCATAAACTAACTGTTCATCTTTAAAAAAACACAATAAATTTTTTTGTAAAAAGCAAAAAATGTGCACTTCTTAGTGCAACTCTACAGGACAGAGTTTCCCTCTTTTATATAAAAGTTATTTACTGAAAAGGCCCTTCAAGCATCATAGAGCACCAGCATTTGTTCTTGCTTTGAAGAGGTGCCATACCTGCTTTATGTGCAAAGTTCTAACAAAAATAAGACATTGTGTGGGAGTAATTCAGGACCACAATCATAATAGAATAAAAACTATTCAGGCAAATGAGTTAGGCCCATATTCTTAGTTGTATTCTTAGTTGAGGGGAATGTCAGACTTGAAAATTCACTGTAGAAACCTCTATTGTAAAGCAAAATGAAGGATTACTTCCTTTAAAAAGAAAACAAAACATAAACCCCAGGATATTTCAAATGACTTATGCTGAGCCCTTGCAACCAGGTCCTGAACACTGAGTAATTCTCATCTCTCGTCTCTAACACAAAAGACAAGAATTTGAAAGATATAGGAAGAGCTAAGAAGAATTATTAAGGGCTTCATTTTTGATTTTTTAATCTTTACATGTACCTGTTGTAAGGTCTCTAAAGTACTGACCTAAATTGCCTTGTAATTTTTAAAAAAGAGACATAAATACACAATAATTACTTTACAGATATATAAAGAACTGGGAATTTTGAGCTCTGTTAGAAGCTAACCCTATTTAGTCAGTTTACATTTTCTTGCATGCTGATTCTATGAAGCGTTTGTAGGGTTAGAGGCTACCTCTGAAGTGACATATTATAAAAGAATAATTCTCAGTACATCACTGTGATGATTTAACCTTTTTACATATGTTCTGAATGGAAAGTAAACTAAAAACCAGATACCTGGTGTCCAGCCATTATTTGCTTCAGCACACTTTCATAACATACTTCATCCATGTGATTCAGCTGCTGCACCTGAAAAAGAAACATCACATCCATATTAAAATAATTTCTATCTTTACGGGTTATCTACTATGTATCAAGCAATTTAGAGTGATCCATGAAAAATAAATTTGATTATGCAATTAAATTTACAGTATATCAATTCCCATTCCAACAATAGCATTTTGCTTTTAAACTCAGAAATAAAACATGAAAATACATAGATAAAGTATGAGTAAGGGCAGTTAATACAAATTTATAAAGTGACTTTGCTAGTGTTTTTTTAATGACCAAAGAGAAGTAACCCAGTTCTTTAATTTATCTGTTTCATATTAAGCAATCTTACTTCTACAAGATTTTGAGGAAATATCAATTTAATATACCTTATCTAGAATTAAGGGTTTCTATTTGGCATATAAAAATAGTTTTTACATTGCATACATATGTATGTTTTTATCTCCAGGAAATTACCGATAGTTTTTTTGCCAAATGAGATTTCTTCATGGTTGGGTCATGCAAAGAGAACATTGTGAGTACCATGTAGACAGCTTCCAATTACAGATAAATAAAATGTTTAAGAAAGATTCCAGTCAAAATAAAGAGCATTCTTCAACCTACTCTAAAGATTTTTTCTATTTCTTAAATGTATTAAAATATAAATAGCATACATCTGCTTGAATGCACCTCAGTATTAACATTGTGACAAATCAAAAATAACTAAATAAAGTCCAATATCATACCAATAACTCCATTCTTCATTTCTGCATTCGTGTCTTACAACCAAATTGTTTTGGCACAAGAAATGTTCTACATAAGCAAAGCAGGTACATATTTCAAAATGGGAATTTAATACTTGGACTTAATATTAGAATAGATGAAAGTTGAAAAACAAAGCTTTAAAATAGCTTTATAGGTAAGAGACCATTTGTCTTCCAAATTGTACAAATATAGTAATAAAAAGATGAGAAAATGCACGTGTACTAAAGACAAGTACTCAGCCTAATCATTCTTAAATTGAGAAGTCAGCATTTTACCAAGTATGTTTTTTCAAGAAATAGCAAGTGAAAATCATTAAGGAGAAACTGCCAAGAGCAGTGCATGAAGACACATGAACATATACACATACATACACATACCATAAAGTTAACTTTACATATTCTTTGCATTTATACCTAAATAGAAAAACATAAACATGCCTAAAGAAAGAAGACTGATATTAAAGAAAAATATCTGACATTAACAGACCTTGACTGAAGAAGTCAAACCTTGGTCTTGGTGCCATATGCTCCAAGAATTTTAACACAGAGAGTTTTAAGAGCTTTTCTGGATAACTTCTATGCATAATAAATCCATCATGCTGTCCTAGCCTTTGAAAGCTTGCCTACAGTTTGCACATGGCTCTGTAAATTGATAATCAGCTCCAAAATTTGGGGGAGTTTTTTTTTTTTTTTTGGATGCAGGATTTCAGCGAACTGTGGCAAAGCCTTTACCTAAAGTAAGTAAAAGTGAGTCTTCTACCTCCTTGCAACTGATTAGTGCCTATGGACACAGCACTGACTGCACTGATGGTCTGCAACAACAGCTTTTGATTTTTGATCCTGGACTTCCTTACATTGCTTTCCTCCTCTCATGAAGACCACAAGGATGTTGATATTGGCAATAATTAGGCAGCTTTAGTGTTAGTATTATCCTGAATACAATCCTTTTTCAAAGAGGCTCAATACTTCTACTGTGTGCTTGCTGTAAAGTGTGTTATCTTCATTGTAAAATATATTTTGCTCTGTGAAATTGTAATGACAACCTTCTGAAAAATAAAAGAAGATCTCCTGGCTGTGGTATTATCAAAACACTCTGCCAGGTATTTACATTTCAGAATAACTATTACCTCCTAATATTTCCTCATCTCCTTAGGCTTCTTTGGAAAATAACTGGTTTTTAATAATTTCAAATTTTAGAAGATTTATTTATATTTTTGATTTTTTGAATCCTAGATGCATTCTAAAGATGAATGGAAGAAAAGGAGTATTTTCTCTTTCCTTACTATATAGCAAAGGTAAACTAAATATTAGAATCGAGTAGCAGTGAAAGATGAATTGAAAGTAACAGCAAGTAAGAGTGAAGGTATTAAAAGCAATTAATGAAGACTAAAATATGCAAATAATGGTAAGCACCATATGGTAAATTAGTCTTATGCATATAGATTTGAAACATATTCCCACAGTTGTAAAATAAATTCCTCTCCTGCACTGCAGATGGAATGACTACTGAAATAACCTAGTAAGAAAGGCAATGTCCATTTTTACAAAAACTAAATAAAATGCTATGATTGATTAAGCCACGAAATTAACTTTTGATTGAAAATGTCTCGATTTCTATTTAAATCACATGTGAACAATATTTTTTGAAAAGTTTAACTACATAAACTTTAATTATAAGATAATGAGATGCATGGGAAATCTATGTAAAGTGTTTGTATAAAGTCCTGTATTTAAAGAACTACAATTTACATGTCAAGTGTCACTGCACTAATGATTTTTAATAAGAATATTATACCTGTCTATTGTCTTAATGCTTCCCGAAATGAGCAATAGCACAAAGAGTAAAAAGCTTATTTAGGGATTACTTTAAATATAGTGTCTATCAAATATGTACATATGATAATTAATGGCTTAGCATGCTAATGCTTTCATCAGTAACTTTAGTATTAATGCATGTTGTGTTTACATATTTACATATATATATATATATCTCGATTAAAAAAATTATTATTTTTCTAATAGCACTCCTCATGACCCTTACAGCCAAACAAGATGCACCACATGGAAACCTGAAATGAAAGAGGCAGAATAATCAGCTGCTAATGTGACTCTGCAGTTGAAGGTGATGATTTCTCTTCTTCACCAAGCAAAATTTAGCAAGTGAAGAAGAGGCAATGCAAAGTTAAATAAATTTGTATACAACTGCAACAAGGCCTGCTGAAAGAAGATTCTTAAAGCACCTCTCAGTTATGTATATCTTTATACAAAAGAAAATATGTAGTAAAATAAACAAGTGGCCTATAGACATACTTACATGAAGCATGATCAAAGAGAGACCAGCAACCCTTTCTTAACAATTCCTTACCTTATTGGTTGTCTTGATCCCTATGAAGGTTTGTCCCAGAGGTACAGGTCGGAAACGGCCATCAAAGTAGAATAATCCAATGTAGGGATTGACATGAAGAAATGTAGCAACATCAAGATAATTGGGTAATGTAGCTGAAAGGCCCAAAATCCTAATCATGCTTTGTGTAGATTCAACCTATTAAAAAATCAGAAAAACTGTAAATTTTCCAAGTGTTGTAAGCCAAGGAATCAAGCACAGAGTTTTAAAACATCCCTTATAAAACATTAATGTGAAAGAAACAGATAACATTTTCCACAAAAGGTGAACAATACATGTGAGTTGGTGATTATCCTGTATTGAAGAAACCGGTTCATTCTGCAATTCCATCAAATCTTGCTTATTCATCTTTCCATTTTACTGTACTTTTGCCCTCCAAAAGGTGAGCTACTCATTAAATGACATAGAGGAACAATAGCAGAAAACTGGCTTTGTTAAGAAGTCCAATTCATAAGCAAAACTGAGACACATGATTTGGTGTCTTTTCTTCCTTACTCCACATCAGACCACTGTTCTGGAAAGAAAAAGGAATTTAATTTGTGCCACTCCTCCGTCTTAGGTTTGTGCTTCCACTACTCCCTTAGACAATGTATTCTAGTTCTCTGTAACTGGCATTTTATTCTAATTTCTTCTTTTTTAAAATCTTTAATTCCTCAAATGTTTGGTTTACACGCCTTTCCATTTAATAAGGGACAGAAATGGTGCTTTACAACTAAATGTTCTGTTCCATACAAGAGCCTGCATATTATATGTATTTTCAGGTAATTTTCAAAAAGAATGAAAGCACACAGAAGACCTGAATGAACAAAGTACACAAAAATTTTCCCATTTCCTTCTGGAACATTAGGAGCTGCGTAGGCTGGCTCACAACTAGCATAATTATTTAAAACCAGAGTTCACAGTAATTTTATTATAAAGCCTTTTTAGACACTGTAACTGAAGCCATATATAACATTCTCAACGAGTCTCAAATGGGTGAATGTCTCAAGATGAGTAAGGCTGGTAAATTCCACCTGGCTAAATCCTAGTCAAAAAATATGAGGCTTAGACTTTGATTTACCCACCTGTTTTGAGTTCAAGTGAAAGGAATGCAATTAAAACAGTTAAATTAAAAGTTTTCAAAACAGATTATTAAAAAATAAATGGAGAGCATTCTCAAGGAAGACAAAATAATGCCACACCATAACCCAGACCTGAAGAATAGGAAGCACACCAAAATATTAAACTAAATCTCAAAATGAACCACAGACCCAAACACCACAGACAATGAGCAGACCAAGTAAACCACTACATTGCCTGGTAACAGACAAGTTCTAGGGCAAAATTCTGGACACCAAAACTGTGGCTGCAAACAACTAAATGACACAGAAAAGCTGCAGACCAATTCTGCACTTGCACAAGTGCAGTTCTCCAAAGTAAAGCTCCATGTACATTAAAATATGGTATGTAAATGCAAACTAGGACAAATGAGATTTCATTTTCTGAAGTCTTCCATCTACAGGGAACAAAAGCAGTTTTCAAGAGCACAAGGAAGTTTTCTCACTTCTTACACAACTTTTTGTGGCTGGATTATGTGATGACCTAAGGGCTACACTCATCATCAAGCACACAGTTTTGAAGTGTTTGAGGTTTGGGGCTTTTTTGAGAGGTGGGGGAGGTTTGTAGGGTGGGTTGTTTCCTTCTTTGTCTGTTTGGGTTTTTCTGGTTTTGGCATGGTCCCATGGAGTATTATCACATCCTTCTGCACTGACCTTAGTGTCTGCAGGGCTGTTTCTCATGTTTTGTTTTTCCCTCCCAATGGCTGCACACTGTTTTTACCCTTTCTGAACCATGCTTTACCAGAGGTGCCAGCCCCTCTGGCTGGTTGGAGCCCCCTCTACGTGGCCACATGTGGCTCCCTGAGCCGCAGCCTGTGGAGAGCTTTAATGTGGAGAGCTTTATTAATAATTGGTTAGCTGAGAAAGGCCATGCTGACATATTGCCACTGGTCAAGCTGAGAAATCAGCAGTCAGCAAGCTGAAAGGAGATGTCAGCAGCTTGCAATCAGTGGCCTTGCTGCAACATGGAGAAAGGGAGTAGAGATTAGTCCTGAATATCTCCTAAGAATATGTAGAAAGTATCAAAAGTAGGACCATAGGAATGTAAAAGTAGGTGTAACTGCTGATATGTAACTAACCAATCCTGAGCTCAACTTTTGCAATATGCATGAAGTTAATTACGAACTGTATTTAACCCGCTGTGCTGATCAATAAAATTGGGCCTGTGATGATCAACTGGATGTCCTGGTCTCCTTCCGACGACAGCAGCCATCCCTCCCCACAGCCACACTGCAGCCACCCCACACTGCAGCCAACACCTGGGCATCTGTGGTGCAAACCTGTTCATTCACTCAGTGCTTACACACTCTATTTTTAAGCTTGGAGCTGTAAGCACAATTACCACTTGCTGATATATGTACCCTGTAGATTGTTCACAATTGCCTAATAAGTACAGCAATCTTAAAGTGTAACTGAGCTCCCATCTGGAAAACATTACTTGATTTTGCTAAATTCAATAACAATATTTTTTTTCAAATCTCCTAAGAGCCTGAAAGCACTAGTTTGAAAGTATGCTTGCTTCCATCTGAAGGCAAGAAAGCATTTAAAGGATTTAAAGTATTTAAAAAATTAACAAGAATATTGCTTAATAACCATGGACATATGTATTTTTACAGCAATTAAATGTAAGATGTTTTTTCAAAGATTTCTTTTAAAATAAAACCAGTGCCTAGAGAACAGTTAGAATTTCCTGAGAGCTGCCACTTTCAAAACCTTAGTAAAAGAAAGAAGCCACTTAATGTCACTGACCTGGCAGGTGACCCTGGAGCTAAAGATCTTTCTGAAAACCCTGAATTAACACTCCACATGACAACTGAAGCTGACAGTTAACACAAGCAAGTAATTAAGATTACTAATATGTTTAGAGCACATTCCTAAACCCCTTCCACTAGACCAGGTTGTTCAGAGCCCCAGCACTTCAAGAGATAGGACATCCACATTGTCCGGTTATCTCGGCTGTTTGAGGGGCCTGGAAAGGCCCGGGGTGGCCTTGGGGCAGCCGCGTATCGAAGGACGAGAAGAGGCTTCAGTTCTTCTTTCGGTTTTTATGTTTATTAATTGTTTATCTAAAAGATTTTCTTTCGGCCCGACAGAGCTCTGCTCAGCAGCCAGCCATGAGCACACTGTGCTGCCCTCCGGGGCAGCCACCTATCTTTATACCCATGGTTACGTGTACAATATTTATCATTTTTCCCCAATACCATTTATTCTTATTACTCGGTGCACTCTCAGTAATAACCAATCCAAAGGTGCCACCGTGGCCAAAGAAGATGGAGGAGAAGAAGAAGAAGAAGGACAGGACACACCCCAATTCCTCCATCTTACTTCTCTAAACCCCCCTGTACAGAAATCCTAAACCCTGTGTCTCACCCTCTAATTAGCTAATCCCTTCACCATTCACCCGGTGAAGCCCTCATCCTTGTCGTCTCCTGTGTAGGATCAAAGTCCAGCCACCAGACACTTCTGGAACATTCCAGGACTCCCGAGCCCCCCAAGGGTGGTCTCGGTGGCTCAGCACCTCAGGACTGAGATCCTGAGATCCGACACCACACCTCTGGGAAACTTATTCCAATGCCTCACCACCTTCACAGTCAAGAACATCTTCCTAATATCCAAGCAAAACCTACTCTCAGTTTTAAGCCATTCCTCCTCGTCTTATCACTACATGCCCTTGTCAAAAGTCCCCCTTCAGCTTTATTTTAAGTGCCCTCAGGTTCTGAAAGGCAGTAAGATGACCCAGGTGCCTTCGTTTCTCGAGGCTGAACACTCCCAGGCCTCACCACCTTTTCCCAAGGGGAAGGTACTCCATTCCTCTAATCATCTTAATAAGACTCTAATCATTCCATGCACTTCCTTAAGTTCTTTTGAGGCCATGAAAACAAAAAATCTTTATTTTTTTTACCATCTACTTTTGTATTTGCTCATCAAAAATAGATATAATTTATATACACATATAAAATAATCAAGATATAAAAAGAGGGACACTTACACTAAAATAAAAAGTGTATCATAACAGTCCTTCAAATTATTTAAGTACAGATCAAATTCAAACCTATGTGTTTAGTTTATGCAGATCATTGCATGCTGATAGAGAACAAGGGCTTTTATTCTTTTAATTATACATGGCAATTTAAAAACAGCAGTGACTAAAACTTGGCTAAACTTAAAAAACAAAAAACCAAGACTACCTGAATATGCAACCATAACACGATTTATTTTTTGCATTTTCTCTGTGATTATAATTCCGTTTCAACTACGTACCTATTATTCATCTATCCAAGCACTACAGAAACTTGATTTTCCATAATAGTTATTAGAATTCTAACACATTTTTATAACAGAGTTCTCTGCATACATTTTTGAACTACTTTTCTGACTTGCCCTTAAAGACCAAGCACTAACATCTTTTACTCTCAGGTGCTTCTAAAGAACACTAAACCTTGAAAGTGTACAGATGTCTTTTGTAAATACAGATCATTCAAAACTTAGTATTTTTCAACTAATGGATCACTTATTATTTGATCCTAGAAGTCTCAACTAGAGGTTATACCTTCATATACAAGAAACTATGAACCCACAGCCTTTTCCTGAAATGGCAGCAGAAATTACTGATAACACAATTAGGATGACAAAATTTTCTGTTTACATTGCATATTGGAAGTGGTGGTAGGCAGCTAAGTGCCTTTTCTTCACTACTGAAACTCAGCCTCTAACATTTCATTCTTTATTTGTGTTTAATTATAATAAGCACCATTTGAAACTTAGGAGGCTTTCCATGTAAACCTGAACTGACACAGTATTTGCACACCAGGTTCTTTAAAATCCTTACTATGACTGGCTTGATGTCACACTGGAAGTGAGAAATAAAACTGACATTGCTATATTTAATTGACATGTCTAACTAGTATATCTAATTCAGAAACATTCTTGATGGCATGTGGAGAATTGACAGCATTCACAGAACACAATTACCACACCATGAAATTCCATGTATGCAGAAAAAATAATCAGGAGACAGCTATCCCAGTATCGATTTCCACGCCAGCATCATCTGCGTTTTCGCTGTAAATGATAAAGGATCAGGTATGGGAAGTGCCTCTCTGGATTGTAAATTGATCACAGCAGGATCATTTCCTTCTAATAGGTTTTTAGATTTGCATAGCGTTACATTACAGCCGCCACTTGAGAGCATACAGTGTGTGCATAGAGATACTCTTTTATCTGACTTCTAAAGTTCTTCCTGAACTTGGTGATCTTGGCAGCCTTCCCATTTCCATATATTAAAATATCACATTCACAGAATGAATTACAATCAAGCTGGAAATCGTACCTCTGATTGTTCAACTTGAGCACAGAATTAAGTGCAGCAGACAAGTTTACACATTTTAATCTTTGAAGAATTGTCTGCTGGTTAGAAATTAATCTGATATTCAGATGACCCAGGATCAGTTCAACACACCCTCTGCAGTCAGTCTTTATGCCCTTCAGATATACACTAAAGACAAGATACTCAGAAAATTAGACACAAGCATGTCTTAGCTTTTAGTGCAGATGTGCAAGAAGATGAACTTTAAATTAGGTCCCCTGTTCAGTGGTAGTAATAATGAAGTACTACATATGGGGGTTCACATTAGTTATTAGTTGGATACTATCCTACACACAGAATGGCTCACAGGATCTGTGCTCTTGATCCAAAAAAAGGAGAAAAAGAAATGGAAAAAGAATTGAGTTGGGCTCAGAACATTAAAAAAAATTAATGCTTCAAAATTGCTAAGCAGGAAGTTTGTTAGAATGTTTCATCAGTGTTTATTTGTTTGTTGTTTGCTAGTAATGAAAGAGTTAAATTGTCAATAAGTCCACATAGGTGCAGTTGTCCAGTTTTAAGAACAGAAATGGAAAAAACCAGTGAAATTGCAAAACCTAAGTACATAGTAAAAATGCAATTACTAATACAGTTTTGAAGATTCTATATAGGACGTTATCTACAACTCACTCTGCACAGAATGCATTTGTTACTAGGCAACCATCTAGTTAAGTAATTTTATTAGTTTTATTCTGCATCCAATGAACCCTGAAAATACTGTGATCTCAGTCCTCCATTTAGAATATACTTTAAAATCTAGAGGTACCGAAAAAATGTAACCACACAGAAAGCACCATTAGAAGCCATATTATTCTCCCTCAGCAAAATATTAGGAATGCATTACTTTGTCTTAAGAAATGAAATTTTGCATATATCTATTAAGAGATTTCTATACCTGGCACGGTGTCAGTTCTTCCTGACTGACAGAATGCCTTTTCATGCTCTGCTTACTGTTTTGTTTCCTAAACTAAGAAACAAAAAATATCTCTGAACCTTTCTAAAAATTAGTTTCACTGCTTTACCATAATATGAAAGACCACAAAATGTACGACAATTACTATTACATTTTAAACTCCACAGGTGTGTCACTAAATTGGAAAACAGTAACCTATCAGTAATAAAAAATGAGATGCAGAATGACTTCCTGACACCCCTTCCATGCACAGTAAGAGAAAAGCTTCTGAAGATTAATCAAAATGTCTGATACATAACATTTTCCAAACAATGGAGATTAGGTTTTGTTTCAAATAAGTAGTTTTTAAAAAATAATTTTTTACACAACAACAGATAAGATAGACTCGTGTAAGACTCCTTAGACATACAGCTGCACGACATACTGCCTAAAAATAGCATCACAGAGCAGCAAGAAAACATGTATTAAATTTATCACAAGCTGATGAACTGACAGACTTTAAAAGAACTTATAATTGAAAAATAGCCATTAAAAAGGGATTCCTCTAATTGCTTTTTAAGCCCAATTATTCAATAATTTTATTGATGATATGCAGTACAAAACAAGAAAGTGTTAGCGACAAGAAAGGCAGGTGATTGGCAGAATTAATATAACTGATGTGTGTCTCAGCCATACAGATAAATCTAGGCTGATAGCCCCATTCAAACTAAATTTCTTTTCACTTAGCTCATTCTATAACAGGGCATAGCTGCAAAATGAAACACTATTCTCAGGAAACATTCTTGTATCAATGAGCTAATCCTGCAAAAGCTATTAAGAGGTTTGTCTGAGGATTTAACAAACAAGTACCTGAATGCAAGCTCTGAAGATGTGTGAAAAAATTAAATACATGCAGTTCTTAAAGGTATAAAAGGAATAGAAATACACAACTGAACGGAATCCCTCTACCTCTGTAGCTGCCAGAACCAAACAAACACAAAAGTTTCATCTACATCCAGTTCTGCTGACATGTTTTACAAATACAATTGTGAATATAGGAAAGTCCAGTGAAAAAAAGCCCCACAACACTACAGTTTGAAATGGATAAATTACTGCAGGAGGCTTCAGTAACCTTTTGCTTTATCCTTTAATAAAAGATGCCAGGTAACTTGGTTAGTTTATATGTGGAATATCAAAGAGACAAAAGACTAATAGAAGCCACTTAAGAGAGAGCTGAAGGACCCAATGAAATGCCACGGTCATTCCAGTCCCAAAAAGACCCTTATAGGAACTACAGTGGGCCAACATTTGATAAAAGATAGACAGATCTAAGCAGCTGGTTTTTTGTCATTAGCTATCAATCTTGACTTTTTTTTTTTAAACTGATCAAATTATCAAAGCAAAGAATGGGATCCCAAGCACATAAAAATTCCTAATTTGATAACAGACATTCGGCTTTGGGTGAGAAACATCTGAACTTGTTTGCCAATGATCTCTAGTTAGAGCTAAAAGAGTGAATGAAAGGGACAGAAAAAAAAAATTGTAGAGGAAATAATAAGGCACTACAGATATTGAAAATGCAAAGAAAAACCAAAGAAAATTATATTACAACTGAAGGGAAAAGCTCCTTAAATAGGGGAGCATGAGGAAAGAAAGCTCAGAAAGGAAATATGAGCATTTCCAGAGGAAGAAGAGCTCAAACATCTTGTGAGCACTGCAGTCAAAGCTGCCTTCGATCCTCACTTCCCCAACAAGCTCCTCCTTTCTTGATGAGTAAAAGGTGCAGCACAGCACCTCTGCTTCTGGAGTCCTCTATTGCCTGGAGGATATATACCTTTCCCATCAATGTATTCCAGGAATCTCCTCGATTCTTTGTACTGCTGTGTTAGCCCATCTATACTAAATTTGTTGATCTAATATAAAGACATAAATCAACTGCAACTTTAACTTGAAAAATGAGCCAGTTCTGAGAAACAATATTTGTCTGTCTAAGATGGCAGCTTTGGTATCCTGAAATCTGGGAAAGTTTTTAATATGGATTTTCTTGGATTTAATTTATCATTCGCATATTGAGAACAGGTATCAAAACTTGTGTATAACTCAAGCATAATATTCAGTATGCTTTTTTTGTGAAAAATACCCATAAGCAGCAAGGAAGTAATCAAAATCACTGAATAATTATAACAAAATACTTCAGTGGCCTGTAAAAACTGTAAATTTTTCTCTTTCAAGCTAATAACCTTAGTATATTACAGTAGTGTGGAAAGTTTGATTAAAAAGTTTAAGCATTTCAGTTTTACATCTGCATTATGCTCTGGACTAAAACTTTAAACATCAAAGCTATAAATTGGATTCAAATAAGTTGTTTGATGTTATACCTACAGTATATAACAGAGCTCAGAGCAATTTTCCCACCAAAATGTTTAGCAAAGTCAATTTAAATCACTTGCAAAAACATTCTCTAAAATTTGAAAAGTGCAAACATGCACAAATATGCTCTTCATTCTGCTATGAGTAAAACTGTCAGCAATTCCAATATATATGCTCCTTCCAGGTTTAAATAAAACCTAATTCTAAAAAATGCCATAAGTTAAAATGAGCGTGTTAAAGTCTTACAGTAAGTGGTGTGACTCAGTGTTCATCTGGGGGAAACTACATCAATCATTCAAGTATTTTGAGGTACAAATTAGGACAGACCTGTGAATGCATCAGGATATTCCTGCTTTAAGAATGCATTTGGATAGCTGTATTTTTACCTCACATCAATACAGATCTCAAAATATTCTTTTCTGGCACAGTTGTAGGCCCAAGTATCTAGATGAATACTAATTCTTAAAAAGACAAAACCCCAATCCACTGTCTTTTTTTTTCTGTTGTACACCATCTTATCAAAATATCCCTCATACCTCCAACGAAACAAGAGAGATGCTTTGTCTCTAAGACAGGATAACAAACCCTGCAAAGGTAAAAGACACTACACTGCACATGCTGACCTGCACAGCAATCATGACACTGTCTCATAGACAAGCTAGGGAAGTATGATTCAGATGGAACTACAGGTATATGCATTATTAGAGCTGTTATTAGTGATTTATGGAAAAGGCTGAAGTAGTATTCAAGACATTTATCATGGTTCTATTCTAGAAGTGATGAAAGAAATGACTGTTCCAGGTCAGATCAAAATGATGCTGTTTGAATGCACTGTCTCCTGCAGGAGCCAAAAGTGACAGTACAGAAAGTGGGAAAATGTCAACGATATTTACCAGAACAGATCTCAGTTACTACAGCCTCCACTTCTGATCTAGTGCCTACTGCTCTGCAATGGATTTTCTTTTGAATTACTTGTCCCTCTACTACACATGAAGAGAAAATAGTCAATATTTTGGATGTCTGAAACCAGTATACAAATCAGGTAATTGATTTCAGCAATTACAACAGTGCTGTAATTGACATAAGGACATTTCAGATTAATATTGTCCTTGGGGTATTTTTTGTTTTTCAAGAAGTGAACAATTATTCTTCCTGTGTGCATGAATACTGAAAAATTATGATATTTCTGTAGATATCAATGAAAAGTAAGTTCTATAACAACTTTCAGGAAGGTTGGAGAGGAGATTGAAATCACTGAAGACAGAAGGACATTCTCCAGGGATGGGCTAAATATCCTGGCTTTTTTTCATGCTCCAGGGGCATTTATGAATTTCCATCAAAATACATAAAATGGAATTATGGGCAAGGAACAAAACCAAGGAAATGCAACAATATATTTATTTTCCTCACAAAGTAATATTAAAGCATTAGGTGTGATTTTTTTTACACTTTGAGCAAATATAACAGTATTTTCACTAAACTCCAGGAAAATTCTTCAGAAATCAGATACATTATGTTATCTTTCTTTATTTACTGCATAAAAGTTCCAGTAACTTCATAGCTGTGGATGTATACTGCAAACTTCATAGAACTATGCCTGCAAGCTCAGATGCTGAAGTATAACATTTCAGTGTAATATTAAAAAGTAATCCTCTTATTATTTGTTTTCATATTAAAAAACCAAAACAATTGTACAAAACATCTCCTGTTTCTCTGTCCCTGGGCTTCTCTGGGAAGCTTGCCATTTGAAATATTTTTGTTTTCTACAGCACAATTCCAAAAAATTCTACAAGTAATTTTGCTTTCTTTTTAACGGTGGTTTTTTCAGTGTACCTTTATACTGTAAATTTTCCCTCTCCTAAGGTACCTACTTGTAAAGATACATATGGGTCTCCATTACTGTCTTTCTTATCAAATTAGAATAAATAAGGTGGTGAGACGGTCATCAGTTTCAAAACTTGTATATTGCTTTATTTCCCAACTATTTCCCTTAAGGAAGGGTTACAACTGAGTAACTTCAGCTCCAGAAGAATTAAATTTCAACTCGGTAGGTAAAACAAACCTTGAAATCCTAGGAGATTAAAACATCCTTTTTTAAAAGAGCTAATTTTTTAAATGAGTGCTGAAGCAAGATACTGCTGAATTACATTAAATGCATATAGATAGGATTCAGCACCCAAACCATAATTGCCTCAGATTTTATGTCCCCTAAGTTACCTACACAGGCTTGACAGACACAAAAGGGAAGGATCTAAGGGAGATTTGTGTCCAAACAAAGCAGAAATGGAATGCCAAGCTGAGTAATGTAGGACGGATAAAATGGCTCTCAACATCTATTTTGGACAGCTGAAGCCTATCTTACAAGTCTCACAAAATTTCACAGTAAGAACTGAATAAATCTTGCAGTCTGATGTGAAGAAAATGATTATCATCATCACAGCTAAAAGCTGAGAGGGTTTACTATAAAGACACCTAAGGAAAAACAAGGTTATCAAAACCATTTAAGAAAGAAAATACAACATCAAACACCTCAAGTTTAGCATCTTCGAGGTACTCTAAACTTAGATTCTTCTAAAGAATTGTTACTTATATTGTTCTTTACACAGGAACTTTACACTTGCTGTACCAGATTAGAGCAGACATTAATTTCATTCTGTTCTTAGCAGAGTTGGAATAAGATGATTCAAAAAGCCTTAACAAGGTTACTGCAGCCTTACCAAGGGAAAAAAGCATCTTGAAAGCTAAAATGCTTTAAACATTTAACATACTACAAATAGAGCCATAAAAACACCCATTTCACTTTAATTTGCTACAGGTTACATGTATGGATAGAGTTTTGCTGATCATGAAAAAAAAATAAAAATGCACTCAATCCTCCCTCTTCCCATTATTTATTTTCCAAAATCCTTCCTTTTTATTTATCCCCAAATTCCATATTTTACTTTTCTTGTAGAAGCACATCCCACTGTTGAGGCCAACCTTATTTATTGCCTAACTCTGAATTCTTCTTTTGTACAAGATTCAAGAAAAAAATCCCTTTTCTCCTTTTTTCCATTTCTAATCTTGGTATTTAGAAAATATCACTAAATCACAGAGAAAAAAAAAAGGACCATTTATGCTAGACTAAAAATTATGTAGTATTTTTCTAGCAGTGCTGAAAGTTTTATCTAGATTTAAGACATTATTCTTAATTAAAACAAAAAGGAAATTCTACTAGGAAAACTGCTAATTGAAAATAAGCATTGCTGGCAAGAAAATAATTTCAATTCTGATTGTGTTAAAACATTAGCCTGATTATTATTTGCTTAAAAATGTTTAATTTTCTTGTTACTTGTACAGTAGAATAAATTAGGCAAATAAATTATAAGGAACAGAACTATAATAAATTATGCATCTTAGGAATCTGACAGTTGTTATAACACAGAAAGAAAAATAGAAGACAAAAAAAAATCCACATTCTTCATACACAGCTTTAAAACAGAACAGCTGTAAAATAAATTGTAAACTGCCTAAGCATTTCTCTTTAATTGTCTAAGCATGTTACCTTTTACAGTGACATCTATCTACTCTTGACCAAAACAAAATTATTTTAAGGATTTTTTCACTCTTACCTGTCGTAAAGTACGTGCTACTATACTTTCAAGTACTGGTCCTCTGTCCTCATGCAGTAGATGAACTTCATCAAGAATCAAGAGTTTCACCAGCTGAGAGAGGGCTACATCACCAACACTTTTCCTTGTCACTACATCCCATTTCTCTGGAGTAGTCACAAGCATCTAGTAGAGCGGAGAAAAAAAAATAAATATTAAACATATGCAAATTTATAAAAATATAGTAATTTAACATACAGCAGAGTAAATGCAATGTAGAACTTGAAGTTATCTTAAGTTTTACCCATTTTATATATGAGACAGTTTGCTTCATCTACATGTGTTTCATAGTGATTAGGAGAATTCAGTATGGAAAACTATATGGAAATATCAAATAATAACTTCAAGTTGTGCCCCATTTGAATACATTTTCCACATGAAAACACTGAAACAGCTATCCAGAAGGAACTACTTATATAATCATTCAATGGTTGTGTTTCACTAAAATAATCTGTGATAAAATATTTCTAACCCTCTTCACAGCACACTAAACAACTAAGACCCTCCCCTCATACCTAAGCTTGACCTGATAGTTCCCAGTTGCCTATGAAATGCTTCCTCCCTAAGGCATACTTTCAAATTGTACCTTTTGATAGCTTAATCCTTGCACTGATAAAACAGATTGAACAAGTTCCACCAGTCCTGGATATGGTAATTTCCAAACTTCATTGTTTCATGTAGATATGTCATGTCGACGGAAGGAGACCAGGACATCCAGTTGATCATCACAGGCCCAATTTTATTGATCAGCACAGCGGGTTAAATACAGTTCGTAATGAACTTCATGCATATTGCAAAAGTTGAGCTCAGGATTGGTTAGTTACATATCAGCAGTTACACCTACTTTTACATTCCTATGGTCCTACTTTTGATACTTTCTACATATTCTTAGGAGATATTCAGGACTAATCTCTACTCCCTTTCTCCATGTTGCAGCAAGGCCACTGATTGCAAGCTGCTGACATCTCCTTTCAGCTTGCTGACTGCTGATTTCTCAGCTTGACCAGTGGCAATATGTCAGCATGGCCTTTCTCAGCTAACCAACTATTAATAAAGCTCTCCACATTAAAGCTCTCCACAATGTCAGGCCATTTCTCCAGCCTGTCAATGTCCCTCTACATGAGAGCACAGTCCCCTGGTGTATCAGCCTCTCCTGCCTGCTCAGTCAACCCACACATCAAGCAGCTTCTTTATGAGGATCTTACAGAAAACACTATCAACAGCTTCGCCGAAATCTAGGTAGGCAATATACACAGCTTTTCCCACATCTATCCGATCAGACACTTTTTGATAAAAATTTATCAAGCTAGCCAAGCATGTCTTCCCCTTGCTGAAGTCAAGCACACTATTCATTATAGGATTTTCTTGTCTTTCATGTACCTGCAAACTGTTTTATGATGAGCTGTTCCATCACTTTCCCACATGAGGCTGACCAGACAGGCATTCCATGGGTCCTACTTCTTGCCCTTGCTGAAGACAGGAGTGACACTTGCCTTTCTCCAGTCTTTGGTCCCTTCTCCCACTTACAATGGCTGATCAAAGATTATCAAGAGTGACACTACAGTGACAGGAGCCAGCTTCCTCAGCACTTGTGCATGCAAATCAATCAATCAGACTATGGACATATGTGTCCCCTGTTCTCTTAAGACCGGATCTTCCACCAAGGGTACACTTTACTTTCCCCCAGTTGCTGGAACTCAGGATTCCTGAAGGCTGGCCTTGCTGGTAAAGACTGTGCAAAGGAGGCATTCATAACCTCAGCCTCTTCTGTGTCCTGTGCCATTCACAGGCCCCCTGTCTTATTGAGCAACGGGTCCAGATTGTCCTTTGTCTTCCTTTTGTTGCCTATCTTGTTTTCTTTGATCTTCCTGAGCAGATTCTGTCTGGACTTCAGCTTTCCTAACTTAAATCCTGGATGGTCAGACAATGTCCCTGTATTCTTCCCAGACTGCATGTCCTTGCTCTCACTCTCTGTATGCAGGCTTCGTCTTTGTGTATGACCTGGAGCAACTTGTTCATTCCTGCACGCCAAGCTCCTACTAATTCATTTTTGCCCAAGTTCCTATTCACTGCGATGGGTCTTAAACTTGCAAGAATATTAACTGTTGGAGATTTTTTCAGAGATGGCTTAGAAAGCAGCTGTGAGGAGCAGATTCTCACAGCCTGTTGCTGTGAACAGCAGAGGTTCTCAGGTTATTTTTAACTACAGGTAAAAGTGGCAAGCACGAAGGCCTTGAGAGCCTTGCACATCAGAGTTCTCAGGCAGCTTTCTCATAACAAGTGGATGTTCTATCTTTGGCTGTTTTCGGAAAGCAAGAATAATTTTGAGAACCCAAATCTTGGTATTGGAAACATAAGGAGGAGTTGGTATGTTATCTCTGACCTATTGTGAGCTCAGATTTTGCAATATGCATGAAGTGAATTAACACTGTTATAAAAGGTGATTGATTGATCAATAAAGTGGAGTCGATGCTGATCAACGCAGGGTGGGTCGTCTCCCTTCCAACTTCAATATATGGTGAACTTCAATAATTAACCAGCTTTCTTGGTTTCTTGAACTCTCTCCTCCCTCCAGGACTTTATCGCATGGGACTTTTCCAAGCAGATCTCTGAAGCGGCCAAACTCTGCTCTCCTGAAGCCCAGGGTTGTGAGCTTCCTTTCTGACCTGTTCCTGCTCCCCCTCAGGATGCTGAACTCCAACATCTCATTGCTGCTGTGGTCAAGCCTGTCTTCGATTTTGACACCTCAAACAAGTTCCTCCTTCTTTATGAGGTACAGCAAAGCACCTCTCCTCCAGGTCCTATCTGCACAGGGAGAAGTTCTCATCAGCGCACTCCAGGACCCTCCTGGATTGCTTGTGCTGATGATTCTTTCAAAATATTAAAAAAAATCTTTCTTACAAAACACATTTACGAATACTTTTTATTCTCTTGATCTTCTCCACAAGATATATTCTGATAGTATTTATTTATTCCCCTCAGAAAAATATTTTTCCCTGCACTGTCACACAATATTGTTCCAGTCCAATTATTTTACCATCAGAATATATCAGTCTTTACTAATTACCAAGAGCTACTCCTGAAGACACTTTGTGATATTACAGAAAAAAGATGTTCATTTCCTGCAACATTTAAAACTTTACACATGAAAGACTCACTGAGTCACTATTATCTCAGGGAGTGGTGGTATCCGGGGGGATATTTTCATGGCTTGTTTAAATATTACTGGGTGCATTTTGTTACCAAATAGAGATTTTTCAAATGCTTGTACAAAACAGTACGTGTAAAAATGTATGTCCATAATTTATGAACTGAAATGTAACACTACTACAGATGCAGCTGTTAGCACTTTAAAATGAGCCACATCAACCACAAAATATTAGCAGCTGTACTTCCACAGAACATTAATTAGCAAACAGTGAGGAAATATATTTAGCAATGCATATTAAGGCTTTAAGGTGTGAAATACTACAAATGCAAGCTACTTAGCTAATTTGCTAAATCCAAATTGACAACATTCAGATCACAGCTTTTTTTTTTTTAAATGTCAGTCATGTTATCAGGACACATATTTAAAATTGTATCATTAATTCTTCTGTTTCTGAGTGATGAGTAAATATCCATTATAATGCTGTTTTACTTTGATCTTATTTTAAAATAGCAATGTATGCAAAGCAATGACCTGAATTAAAAGCTAGACAAAATGAGACAGTATACCAAGTAAGAAAAGAGATCTCCAGAGAATGTTTTGCTAGAGAATATTACACTTATTTTTCAGACAGAAATTACAGTTGGGGGAAAAAATTCTCAAAAAACCCACCCAAACAGATCAGCTTTGCAGTTGCAAACTATAAATTGAATTCAAATATATAAAATGTTATTTAAAAATATCAGCTAAAAGAAATTGCTATCAGCAAAGACTAAAAAAGATTTTTTTTCAATTAAAATAATAAGACAGCATTATGAGTCATCTCATTATTAGTTTTAAATGCAGTAGTGGCATTTCTTTTCATAATTAATTTTCAGAGACAATACATTTTATCCTTTAGAACCAAAACTCAGATTCCGGAAATGGATTCTGCTTTTTGTTTGGGGGCAAGAGAAGGACACATAAAACAAATATTAAAAAATCTTTTTAATTTTTTTTTCTTTTACATGGACTTGAGTTCTCAGCACACTGTGAAGTGTGTTCATTTATATTGCTATTTCACCACTTCACCTCTTTCAGTATTGAAACAGCTAGAAAATAAAGTGTCACATTTGTTTAATGAACTGCAACTCATGCAAGATATTTCAATCTGGTTTTTGTACTAGGATATGGCTGAACAGAAATGGGTTAACTGTCAATATTTTTACTGTCATGTTAAGGCTCTCTATGCACAGACTTCTCTTTTCCCAATGTATTTATGATTATCGTTCGTTCTTCTACACTGACTTTTTCTGTTAGGGAAATATGGGCTTTTTACAAAGTCTTCAGTCTTAAGTGAGCATTGCCAATCAATTTCACTATTACACCAAAGGAGTTACCTGTTTAAAAGAAATAATCCAAGTATTTAAACTCAAAATTAGGTCATTTAGCTTTGGGGTTATTTAACATAACCCTAGATGGTTTTACATAATTTTCAGGTAAGAACTCAAACAAAAAAATTTAATTATTTCACTTTGAAAAATTATGTCAAGAGGGACAACACTAACTGATAACTTCAACGCCAATTTACAAAATTTCAAGAGACAGTGAAAATGCATTTTTCTACAATTGCATGATTTGCTAATTATTTTGTCAGCTTCTCTTCAGTCCCCTGTGAAGCCAGATTTCATGGCAAAAGGAAGTTACATTTTCACCACAGTTTCAGAAGATCAACATGTTGAAAATGCTGGGATTTGTAATTGTTTGAGGGTTTTCTTAATCTGAAAGGGCCTATTGTCTTACTAAAATCAAATGATCTTCCATTAACTTCTATGGGGCCAACATTCATTTCTAGCAGTTGGCACACCCTGGAAGGTTCATGTTTTCAATAACTTACTCTCAATTATTTGAATTTCTTTGCTACTTCTAAGTTCTCCCAAATACATTTTGCCCATGAGTAGTATCTGTTTTCTGCTTGAATAATTAGGACACTCACTCTGAGCCTAGAAAAACTATTAATTCCCTCAGATTTACATTCCCACAGGTTCAAACCACATATGTACAGTTTTCAGAACAAACTACATAAAAAACTTAGTTATAGCATGCCATACTACAAAATTTGCTGCTTTTAAGTTCTTCAAGACCATTTTTAAGAACAGTTCTTAGCTATTTCAGCCTTTGTCTGTCACTCATCTGACACCTGTCACCCTTTTCATATACACAACAGAAAATCAAAACTCAGATGCACACCCTACCTCATCCCAATTTCTTGACTACTCTAGTTGCCATAAAATAATCAGAAAAGGCTTGAATCACTCTTCCTATGTGCCAAATAATCCTCAAACCAGGTACAAAGTACTGGTTGACTCAGATCTCAGCTTAAACATCAGCTTGGATGATGGGAAAAAGCCCCATGCCCTGTGCTTGAGGATGTTTAGTTAATTATGTGATTACACAGATTTCTCTAATATAAAAAGTAGAAAAGTACCTTGTAATGAGACTGGGTATTCTGAGTATCAGCACCATGACAAAAATAAGCCTGCATGCTGCCATGCTGAAAACAGAGCAGCAGCAATACAGTGCCTTCGCTGTGCACCAGATGGAAATATGGGTTCATTTACTATATCAAAACAGTGAAAACATGGAATAAAATGGTACCTACACACACACACACACACACACACTTTCAAACATTTGACATATAAGTTTGAATTCATATCATTATAAATGCTGAGCATTAGAATCTATCATTCTTTCCAGAAAGAAACTGTAGAACAAACTCATGAACAAATCCAGAGGCTTTTGCATCAGAAAATATTGTGGATGCCAAATGACCACAATAATAAAGGTTGTATGTTATGGGAAGTTTCCAAAATGAAATTATCTTCCCAAAGCTGGATCAAGATCCAGAAACGTATCATAACCATATGCCATCTCACACCTGCAGCACAATAAAGATATTTTCATATTTAAGATACCTAAATAAAAGCACTATTTCCTCTTTGAAACCATCCAAATTCTGATATAAACAGCAAACATTTGTGAAGTTCACAATATTGCTTCCCAAAACATGGATTAAATTTGCAAGAAATACAAGTTTCTACTGTAATTTCATCCTTTATTTGCTTTATCCTCTTAACAGCCGCCTCTTATTCATTTTGCATTACCATTTCTTTGTACCTTTCCCACTTTCTATTAAGTAACTCTCAATATACCAGTATCCTTAGGAAAGAAAAAAGAAAACTGAATCTTATTACACAAAAAACCACTCTGATGCCTGCAGCTATGTGAGCATCTGTTCTCTAAAGGCCTCCTCCTGTGCTCCTCCTGCTCAGTGACCAATGATGCTGGAGTTACTCACTTTGTTATTAGCACAAAAAAGTCTCATTGAAGACATGACAGCCAAAACTAGGGGGAGGCAGAGACAGAAACAGCTGAAATATAACCTGGAATTAACTGAAATATTTATTATGCACTGGAAAATGCTTGCCAGGTATTTCAGAAATTTGCCTTTTAACATCATGCAACAGTGATTCGATTCTACTGGGAAGAATTTTATCACTTGCAGATTAGAAGGAATTCTCTTGCTAAAATTAAATGTGATGAAATCAAGCATAATTCAAAGTAGGGGAATTTCAAACAGAACTGTTTTCTGAAGTGTCTCAATGATGCTGGAGAAGAAACAATTTTAGGGCCCAATTCATTAGTATATACAGGTAAAGAAAAAACATAGCATAGGTATGAAATACAAGCCCTATGGATCTAACAGCTTTGGAAGGCACGGAGCCAGCCCCTTTCTATGCTCACCTGCAGTAAATTTGTCTCCAGCACAGTGATTCACCATGAATGGATAGCAATAAAGAATTCTGCTCTAGCCACTGCTGCTTTATTGTTACTATTCAAAGATGTGGGATCTCAGGACCTCAGTCCTGAGGACAGGAGGACTTCACCGGGGTGAATGGTGAAGGGATCAGTTAATTAGAGGGTGAGACACAGGGTTTAGGATTTCTGTACAGGGGGGTTTAGAGAAGTAAGATGGAGGAATTGGGGCGTGTCCTGTCCTTCTTCTTCTTCTTCTTCTTCTCCTCCATCTTCTGTGGTGATGGTGGCACTTTGGGATTGGTTATTACTGAAAGTGCACCGGGCAATAAGAATAAATGGTATTGGGGAAAAATGATAAATATTGTACACGTAACAATGGGTATAAAGATAGGTGACTGTCCGGAGGGCAGCACAGTGTGCTCATGGCTGGCTGCTGAGCAGAGCTCTGTCGGGCTGAAAGAAAATCTTTTAGATAAACAATTAATAAACATAAAAACCGAAAGAAGATCTGAAGCCTCTTCTCGTCCTTCGATACGCGGGCTGCCCCAAGGCCACTCCGGGCCTTTCTAGGCCCTTCAAACAGCTGAAAACCCGACACAAAGACACTTTCTCAAAGATCTACTTCTGTCGATTTCTATTAGTAGAACTTCCTTGTCTTTATTGTTTTCACCTTGCTACTGGTCTTCCCTACGCTCCTGCTCCTCTACACACATCTACAACTTCCCCCTACCTCATCCTAGGGGAAGCTTGCTCAGTCACAGCCAGCACTCCTCATCTTCTGACAGCTTCTTGGCAAGAGGGCAGGGGCAACCTACACAGTTTACTCAATTCATGCTGTAACTATTTATCTTGGTGGTTTGTTCTGGCAGGGAGCTCACTGCCAGATCTTAACTTCTGCAAAAATGAAGACACGTAAAACTGCACACAACTACACCCAGAGCAGACACTCATTGGAATGCAGCAGGTTCTGCAATTCTGTAGGCAGAGCTGCTATTCTGGGGCTTCATAAATTTGAAAATGTTTCCCTTCTAATAAGTGATACTTTGGAGTTTCTCACAATTTTTAATATTAGATAGCTGATATCACACCCCATGAGGGACTCATTACCAGTTTGGCACTCTTTGAGGTAAAACTCCATCAAAACATGTTACAAGAGCAGCAACCTGCAAGTCATTTTCATAATGCTGGTTTTATTCCTCTTTTATTGCACTCTTACTCTGTGATTGATTCAAGCATTTAAAAAACCTCATGTGAGCTGGAGCTCAGGCAGGGAGTTGAATAAACATACAGAAAGTAAAGCAGAGGGCAGCAATTCAAAACAAGAATCTGAGGTAGGAAGTAATAAATAATGAATGCAAGTATTTTGCTCTTCACAGATCAGAAACAACCATCTGATGATGTGTTTAACACAGTTAAAACAGAATCATGTGAATCATGTTTCTGGTAAAGCAGATTCCTTACCATACAAAGATATGCAGATGAGCAGTATGCCCATTTAGTTGAACAGAGGATGTTCTAACAAATCTGAATATGTATTTGTGGTCTAAAGTAATGTCAATACAAGACCATATATACACAAATAAAGATTTATATATGTATATGCATCTTAGAAACATTTAATAATAGGGCTACACTTACAAGAAGTATTAACATAAAAGACTTGAGTTCACCATGCTAGGAAGAGTTACAAAAGAGGTGCATTATATTGATGCATATTAGAAGCAATCAGTAAGTCACCAAAGCTAACAGCAATTGTCAATCAACAACAGAAATCAACAAGGGATTGTAACAGCTGTCACTCAGAACTTAAAATATCCAATGACTTTTTAACTGATGCAACATAACTCTGTTCAGCATGTTTTATTTTATGAGTCCTAGGAATGCACAATGCTTTTGTTCCTTTACAGAACCCAGCTATTCCACCTAATGAAAAGGCAACTGATTGTCAATGTACCAGCACATTGACTTAGCAGAGCAAGATACTTATGACACATTCTGTTTAATTGATTTTTTCAATATTAGTTTATTTGTTGCATACTCAGTTTCACAATTATGACTAACAGATTTAAAGTTGTATGTGAAGATTTTAAATTTTATGCTTTCAGCACAATCCTGGATGTCCCAGAAATTACAAAATTCGTTTAGAAGTTCCAGTACTACTTTTAGACCTCAATACAACAGACCCTGACACAATAAAAACAAACTAGATAAAACAGTACGACTAGTAATTTCCTTTTGTTGTTGATGTGGAAGCCCTTACCTTAAGTTTTTTATAGTCTTAGTAAAAGAATATGGAGTCGTTTACATGCGGAGTAGTTACATTAGTCTGAGATTAAACTACAGAAAACAATATATATTAGAATCACAATAGTTGTACTGAGTAATAGGATATGAGCACCTGCTCTCTGTATTCTTTTTTCCCCAGATAAAACAGTCTATTTAAAGTCAGTACAAACCTTATTTTAAAAACCATAGCGAGGAAGAACAGTTTGCATGATTTTGTGAAATTCATCTCTTATATTGTAAGATATATAATTAGCTACTCAGACTTCAAGTTTAAATAATGATCTAAATATTTTAAAGGAGTTTGATCCAAAGCATTACCCTCTTTTCCTGTTTGCTGTTAATCAGTTCAGCAATTATAGTTTTACTAACCTCTGATATGCTACTGTCAGGTCTGATTGATGCCAAAAGCTCCCTTAATCGAATCTGACAACTCTGAGCAAGTGCCTGTCTCTTGAGACACTGCATCCAGCCTGCTTGTTTTCAAATCTGCACAATGTTATTTTGCATTTCCTTCTCCCCTAGCCCCGTTTTCCTATCTAACAGAATAACAACAAAACATGACTGTAGAATACATTGGCGTATGCTTTTATATATCATTATAGCAATACTTGGGATAAGATTGTTAGTTTGTTTAAGAATTTACAAGGAAAAAGTAAGAACAAGGAGATTTCTTGGAAATTGAAGTTTCTGAGAAATAGTTATTCTGAACCATTGTTCAGAATATTGTTGCTTGCTTGGTGGTTTTGTTTGATAATTGTGGGTTTTTAAAGTTTTTTCTTTTCCTTTTTCTTTTTTTTTTTTTTCATAGCTGCAAGGAAAAGGGTTTCAAAGCTATTACTCCTCTGTTCTGCAAGGAAAGTTTAGGCTCTGGTTGCACAGCTTCAGGAGACAAAGATAAAAGACTAGCTCAGCTCCCAGTTTTTTCAATTTATTTATACTGGTATGCTTTTAAGACTCATCACAGGGGTCCTTCATATCTCATTAACTGTAAATATTAAAAGGTTCAGAATAACTTTTGTTGCCATAATGATAATCTTTTATTTATTTATTTATATTTTAAGACTACCCAGATTTTTCCCACCTGTTCCGCTCCTGTCAAGCCTTACCCCAAGATGTGGATTAACCCAACTTTATGTGAAAAAGGACCAAAAGGCAACATTGACATTTTGTTCCAAATATCCTTTTTCACACACCTTTACTCAACAGTTTTATTTTCTATCACAGCTTTGTATTCAACAGGGAGCAAGGTCACGTTTTTGTCACCAATCACGTTTTTTCAAGAATCAATGCAAACCAAACACTGCAACCACTGATATGGAGGCATACTAAGTGTAAGACGAAGAAAAAAAGGCCTTGGTTCAGCTGAGATGCTGATATTATAAACAGATACTGCATCAGAAGTCAATTTTGTGACACCAGTTTACAAAATGACAACTCAAACACCAATTCATTTGCTTGCGTGCAAATGCGATTTCACGAAATTTTCCTTTCGAGTTTACACTCCAGAGAAAATTATGTCTTCTAATATTAATAATAACCAATGTTGAAAGTTATTGTAACAGACAGCAAGATTGTCAGATTTATATTCTTTGGTTACATTAACTAAGAACTAGAATCCCCTTTGGATTTCAGCAGCATTCTTCAAGCACCAAGAGGAAATATCAACAGTTTGCTGTTTTAATGAAAGGATCAAATCACACAGAGTTCCACAGGAGTCTATGCACTTCAAAATCACTGCATATTTTCATGAGTAATCCTAGTAACAGGCTACAGATTATATTTACTAAACATTACATTGATACTATGCTGGACAGAGCTGCAAACACATTGCATGATGGAGTATGAATTTTAAAATGTCTTGATAAGCTAAAGAACAGATGCATTAATGCATGAGTCAGTAACATAATTTCAAGATTCTACACAGAGGATAGGATTTATCTTGCCTATTTTACCTGCTAACTTACTAAATCACCCTCAAATTAACGCCTAGGCTCCCTCTAGCTGGTTCATTTCATCCATCCAAGTATGAACCAGCCTTAGAAGACTTCTCTCTACTGCGTTCTCCCTACCAGTCTGTGCAACCAGTTTGACCAGTTGCCTAACTCTTACATGGCTAAAGCCAAAGCAGATGAATCTGATCCTTAGGAATAATTATCCAACAAATGCAGGATGTAAAACAACTGGCAAGGCAGTAGCTGGACAGCATAAAGAGAAAGAGCAGATCTGTCTGCCCATAAACCAAAAATGCTCTGCTGATGCAAAAATTGAAACCTTGGAGCAGAAATGCTGCTATTTGGATGTGCTAAATAAAGCTTCCACTCTGCTCAGCAGCAGTGTGATCTTGGGGCAATACATTATGTTCTGGGCAACTTACTTCAAGAAGTGCAAACCAACTGAGAGTCCAGAAGTGAAAAATGAGAATGACTAAACGTAAATGAAGCATGACCTTTACAAAAAGTTTAAATAAACTGATGCTTAGGCTAAATAAACGTGTCTGAACAGGGATAACTACAACTGCAAGAGATTTCCTAAAGCAAATAGTGGTGACTGGGGAAGACACACATTCAGGCAAGGAGAGTGATAATAAAATTTGATTAGGATTTAGGTTGAAAATAGGTTTCCATCTAAAAAAAAAACAAACCTTTTTTAAAAATGAAGAGGGGTAAGCCCTGAAGGTGATTTAACGGGAAGTTTAAGAAAGCTCCATGATCAGGGTGTTGCAAAATGATATTTGAGCAATATTTATCAACAGTGAAATACATATATATATTACATTTGTGTTCTCAGAAGGACAAATTAGATTAATTCTCAAACTACTTTATAGTATAGTTTAAAGATCAGTTTACAAGGTAAACAAAAACTTAAATTAAAAAACTCATTTCAAATTTCAATTATAGGTAACTTAGGTAACTATGTATAACATACAGCCTAGAAAATATATTCTACTCTATATTAGTAATTTAATATGCTACTAATACATTTCCTGCTAGTACTGCATGCTTCAATATAAACCAATAGGAACTTCATGATAACAACGTATTTTCTGTTATAATAAGAATTCTTTATACTACTATTATATATTCTATTTTATTCTAAATTACACTACATTTTATTATAGTTATTGCATGTAAAGTGATTCTTCAGTGTCGGAGGTGCTTAAAATTTTTCTTTGCTGCAGTATAGAAAAAGTTGTATTCTAAATGCAGTCAAATTTAGCATTATTATCTGAAATTATTTGCAAGCATTAATTTGAAATATAATCTCTGGGGTTTGTTCCACAAATAAATCACAATAAATGCTTGACAATCAAGATAAATAAATTGTAATAAATACTAGACAAATTAAAGATATTCTGTTATGTGCAAAATGACAACTTAGAGGACATAAACTCTCCATTGCCCTGATACTCTTTTGTAATTTACTTGTATTTTCTACTGACCAGAAGCAGTTAAATTTGAAAAAGATCCAAAAGAGGCAAACATTCCCTGAGCAACCTGTCCTCAACTCTGCTCAAATAAGCTATCTTTTTGCAGAGGAATATTCACTCAGCAGGCACAGCTGTTATTCTGCAATTTTTACATCTAAATCAAAGATAATTGGACTTCTGAGTACATTTAAATTGTACTCTGGGAAAAGGGTCTAACTTAATGCATCATTTGCATTAACTATAAAAGACTGCGTTTTCACCCTGTAAAATTTACTGTGCTTAAAAAAGTATTTGGAAGTGCAAAACAGTTACTAAGTAATTTTAAAGACGTGTAGACACTTTTTCCACAGAACCTTTTCAGCTATAAAAGGCCATTAAACCAAACAGAAGTAAATCATTCTTCTAAATTCTTCACAGATAAAATATTAATGGTAATAGAAACTCCTGAAAATTACTTTCCTCCAACTTTTACTGAAGATCTTTAGTGACAAAAAAGCCTGAGACAAAACCTATAATATTTTATTTAGTGTTTTTAATAAGTTCATTAGTTAATCATATGCAGATGAGCAGTTAGTTCATACCACAAAGTACTTCAATTTCAATTCTCTGGTATTCGTTTAAGAACTTAAATTGAGGCATTCTTTGTTTTTACTTATTGAGATTCATTGCACTTCATAATTTAACATTCAGACAATGTATTTTAAGGAATTTTAGTCTTATTGTTACATAGAAAAATATGAAAAGAAAAATGCTTATTAGCATTTCATCACTAGGAAAGAAAATCTGAACTTTTTCTGACAAAATGTCATCTTCAATGATTACACAGGTACATTTTAACAGGCAAAATAGTGTCTAAAATGTTCCTTGTTCATCTTTTACTGATACCTGCAGTAAATATCAGATAGGCAATTCCATCAAAATAGACTAGTTTTGGTTTTCACAGAATTACAGCAAGGACAAGGTTGGAAGTCACCTCTGGAGATCCACCAATCCAACCCACTGCTCAGACCAGGGTCACCTAGAGGAGTCTGCTGAACACTGCACACAGAGATGGATCCAGTGCCTCTCAGGTGATACTCAAAGTCTTTGAAGACTCCACAGCTTGTCTAGACAAATTTTCAGTGTCTGACCACCCTCACAGGAAAAAACCCAAAGTCTCACATTTACAGCGAATTGCCTGTATTGCAGTGTGTGCCCACTGCCTCTTTTGCACTCACTGGAAACTTCTGAGGTCTGGCTCAGTCTTCTTTATGCATAAATACACAATGTCCTCACATCACATCTATCTATCTGAGCTTTTCCATATTCAGACTGAATGACCCCAGCTTGCTTTCCCTCTCCTCATGTGACAGATGTCCTATCCCTCAATAACCTCCATGCCTTTTTGCCAGACTTGCTCTAGAATGTCCCTGTTCCTCCCATAAACGGGAGCCCAGAATTGGACCCAGCACCACAGATGTGTGTCACCAGGCCTGAGCAGAGAGGAACAGCCACCTCCCTAGAGTGTCGGGTTTTCGGCTGTTAACCGAAAGGTTGGTGGTTCGTGCCCACCCAGGGACTCCAAGTGTCCGGTTATCTCAGCTGTTTGAGGGGCCTGGAAAGGCCCGAGGTGGCCTTGGGGCAGCCCGCGTATCGAAGGACGAGAAGAGGCTTCAGTTCTTCTTTCGGTTTTTATGTTTATTAATTGTTTATCTAAAAGATTTTCTTTCAGCCGAACAGAGCTCTGCTCAGCAGCCAGCCATGAGCACACTGTGCTGCCCTCCGGACAGTCACCTATCTTTATACCCATTGTTACGTGTACAATATTTATCATTTTTCCCCAATACCATTTATTCTTATAACTCGGTGCACTTTCAGTAATAACCAACCCGAAAGTGCCACCATCACCAAAGAAGATGGAGGAGAAGAAGAAGAAGAAGAAGGACAGGACACGCCCCAATTCCTCCATCTTACTTCTCTAAACCCCCCTGTACATAAATCCTAAACCCTGTGTCTCACCCTCTAATTAACTAATCCCTTCACCATTCACCCCGGTGAAACCCTCCTATCCTCATACAGGTGTCGTCTCCTGTGTAGGACCAAAGTCCAGCCACCAGACACTTCTGGAACATTCCAGGACTCCCGAGCCCCCCAAGGTGGTCTCGCTGGCTCAGCACCTCCGGACTGAGATCCTGAGATCCGACACTAGAGCTGCTGGCAACACCCTTCCGAAATGCAGCCCAGAATGAAGGGGATGTTGCTTGCTCATATCAATTTTGTTTTCCACCAGAATATGTATTATCTTTCCTGGGAAGCTGCTTCCCATCTGACCAGCCCCAGCCTGGATGGGTTCATAAAATTACTCCCTCATTCTTGCACAGGACGTGGCATAAACTCTGGAACTCCATGAGATCTCTGTTGACCCATTTCTTCAGCCTGCCAAAGTTACTATAAATTACTGTGCAACCGTCTGATCTGTCAGCCACTCCTCCCAGCTTTGTGCCATCTGCAAAATTGCTTTGTTTCCACACAGAGGATCAACCTGACTTTTCAAAGGTAATCAAGAATGACCTCATGGTAATTTTGACTAAGTCCCTCAGGACTTGTGGGAAAATATCATCAGATTGCATTAACTTGTATCATACTCAGTTTGTCTGCACATTCCCTAACCTGACTTTATTCCAAGTGTTGCATTTTCCTTCTCTAGATTTTCCCATTTGTCTCTGGGGCTGGGGATTGCTGAAAACCAGGCCTAACCACAAAGGCCAAAGCAAAGAAAGCATTAGGCACCTCAGCCATTTACATGCCTTTTGTCATCAGGCACCCTGTTCCATTCAGCAGAGGTTTTCTCCAATTTTTCTTTGGCTGTACAGAAGCCCTTCTTGCTGCCCTTCACATGTGTTCCTGGGCTTTTCCTTACCTAATCCTGTCCCTTCATGCTCAACATGCACAACTACAATCCTTCCAGGTCAGCTGCTCCTGCATCCACCTCTTGCATGCTTCCTTTTTTATATTTGGTTTTCCTCCTGTAGGTCTCCTGACACTCTTGTCTAACTTGCTGATCATCAGGATGAGCCACTCCTGAGTTTGGAGGCACTGAGCAGGAATACAATGTACAAAGGATTGCTAGAGAGTTTTAAAGTCTGAAAGACTTTGAGTTTCCATCCAGATTAAAAAAATACTGAAGTAGCTTATTGAACTCATTCACTTGCAAGGCCATTTACAATGGAGTGCAGAAAATATTGCTGTAATGTGCTACATTACATATAATACCCTTACACACAATGCAGTTTCTGAAGGACATTAAGTGAAGACTCCAACTCAAGAATCATGCTGCATGACACAAAGGTATTGAGCTAACTGAACATATTATAGCTATAAAAATGGATCTATAATTTTTGTATATCAGCATACAACTGAATTAAAAGTCTTTGAAACTTTCTACTACACTATGAATTCTTCCCTCCCTCCCCCACCCCAACAACAAGGTTGCCCAATCAGAGTTACATTTATCTGTTTTGAGAGATGTAGCAGCAAATACAACTTGGCAAGTGTAAGACGGACTGAAACACAGTAAAGAAAGACCAAGTAAATGGAAGGAGCAGCAGAGATCTTGTGCTTAGCATTGTGCCTTTGACATGAAGAAGTAACATTTGGTTTTCACTGTCACTGTCTTAAGTATTTTCTTAAATGACAAAAAGCCACAGTAAAACCAGCACACATCAAAACTGGTGCCTATGAAGGCACAAGAAACAGCCTCAGATCTATTACTGAATCTTATATAAGGTAACCACCTAACACTGGGGTCTCTAAAAGCAACAGCTGACATGAGAATCTACGCAAAACCATTCAAATCTCTTTAAACTCAGAGACCACAAGACTGTGATATACATACATACACCTATATATGCATATAGATAGACACATATAAAAAAGGAAATAAATAAATATACATGGAAATAAATAATTTAATAGGAATAGAAAGAATAGAAAGCTCAAAGGCAGCCTCCCCTTAGGAGCTTCTTCATTCTGTTGCAGAAGTGGGAGCAACTTACCAGCTTCAACCAGTCTTTCTTCTTCTCACAGTCACACATCTTTATTACACAGCAGCCTCTCTGATGATGAAAATATGCTTAACCTAGCTTAAAACATTACAAATACTTTGCAACTCATGTGATTCAGCTGTCACTGGATGGTTACATCGCTACAGCAATACACCTAAAAATCCATCAGGTCAGGACAGAATTTGATTCAACTAGTCCCAGCATACAAAAGTAAAGAAAGATCTTTTAAAAAGTAATAATTTAATTACAAACCTGGCAATAGAGAAAGGAAGATGCTGAACCTTTAAAAAAAGGCTAAAAAACAAGAGTCCTCTCTCTTAAGATACATTAATTTTGTACGTTCTATTTTCAGAAAAACTTCAGCATTGTTAATATCTCTTGTACTGAAGAAAGATGCAATAATCGAAGACCAATCTTTTACAGACACAAATTTTAAAAAATCTTTCCTGATTTGATGTTTTCAATGCCATATCTTTAACATTTTATTTCATATTCACTTCAGCAACATTCTGTCACAATGAATTGAGATGAATCATTGACAAACAACGAATTTTGACCTCTGTAAAAACAGACACTAAATGTACTTTAATGTCATAAATTACATGTATTTTCAGCGTAATTTGACTTTAAATAGCAAATAGGCAGAATATTACCAATAATGATTGCTATACACATTAAAATATAATTTCAAAATTTTTTAGCTAGTACTGATTATAAAAATATTTTGAATTATGTATTTGCACTTAATTTCATAACAATAATAAGCAGAAAAATTTATTCAAGATATTAAATGAAAAACTATTAAATCAGAACTTCCCATTTTCAATAACTAACTTATCTTGATTGTCTGATATCTCTGCTTGAAAAATTAAGAAATCTACATGATTCACCTGTAGGTGACAGTGTTGGTCTTAGCCATAGAACCAAAGAGCAACAGCATTCCTGCAGTCTGGAACAATGGCGTTTCCAAAGCATAAATCTTTTTTTGTTTGTTTGTTTTTTATATTTTTATGCTAGTCCTTTTCAGTTCCATTGTGTCTTGGTTTAATCCCAGCCAGCAACTGAGCTCCACAGAGCCCCTTGTGCAGTCCCCTCTGGTGGGATGGGGTAAAAGTGAGGCCTGAGATACAGGGTAGAGATAGGTAAAGGTGCATATGAGGCATTCAAAGCAGAACAAGGAATTCATTCACCCCTTCCCATCGGCAGCAGGTGATGAGGGGACCCCAAGGTGTAACAGTGACTTGGGGATACAAACGGTCCCTTTGAATGTCCCCCTTCCTTCCTCCAGCTCCGTGGAGGAAGCCCTGTGGTATGGGATACTGGGATATGTTGTAGTGTGTTGTTAAGTTTCTTGTGTTATTCCCCCAATTTATGTATTGTTCTCCCCTATTATGTGTAAAATGGTTTCGTTCCCCCAGTTTTTCCCGCCACTGCTAGCCTGTCAGCTAAGTTGCCATAGTAACCGCTATTCATAGTTGCTGATATGTAATTGCTCCTCCCCTGGTTTCCCTTATAAGTGAAAGTTGTTTCCTCCCTGGGCCCAGTCAATCACCCCCTTTCTCCTCCCAGGTTTCGAGAACCTTCTCCTCTCTGGAGATGGTGGCTGGCTGGGGTCCCAGGACACCTCCTTTACCTTTTGATTATTGGTCTCCATGGAGTGTCAGTTCTGTGAAGTTCATCCCCTCACCTTTCCCGATTGGTTCCGCCTGTACCCACCCCCCCTCCTTTATAATCCTGTTTCACCCCCTATGGAAAAACTTTTTCCCGGTTGGTTTCCCGGTGTTTGGATCCCGCAACACCTTCAATAAACCGATGTTTAACCCCCGGGAAATGGTCAGCTCCGTTCCTCCCCAATACCAGCGGTGTGAGCCAGTCCGCAGCCAGCACAGCCCGAGGCCCTCAGACGCCGAAGGGCGCTGGCCAGGAATTGCAGAGGGGCGTCGGCCTTTCGCCCTCAGCTAGCCGGACTCTAAACTTCGGGCCACATATGCTCTTCTCTGCAGGGATATCCCTGTGGTCAGCTGGGATCAGCTGTCCCAGCTGTGCCCCGCTCCCAATTCCCTGTGCACCCCCAGTGCCCTTCCTGGTGGGGTGGGGAAAAAGGCAGAAAAGGCCTTGGCTCGCTGAAAGTGCTGCTCAGCAATAACAAAAAACCCTGTGTCATTGACACTGTATCCAGCAAAAATGCAAACCACAGCCCACACTATCTGTTATGAAGAAAATTAACTCTATCCCAGCCAAAACCAGCACAAATTTTAATATCAAACCCCTTCAGAGACAGTGATTTATGAAAGTGCACAAAGTACAGATATATTAAAACTGAATATGCTCTGATAAAGCCTAAAGTAATGAAAAAATGTGCCCACTGGAGAGGAAAAGGAAAAAACCAAAAGTATATACTTGTAGCAAGGGCTCTTCATCCAAATCGAGTATTTGTATTTGTACATTTAAGTGCTGAAGCACAATGCCAAATAGTTTATTACTTATAGAGGAAGAAAAAAGAAAAACACTCAAAAATTCTGGTTTTAAAGCAGTTTAAAAAAACTTCTAGTAGCCAAGTCAGGCATGAATATAATTATTTCCAATAAAAGGGAACACACTACCAAGAATGCAATTACAAAGCAACTCCACCTTATATCCTTTAGCTACAGAATACATAAACCAATTTTTTTCCTGTTGTTCAAAATGTCTTTAATTTTATCTGGCCTTGTTTCAACTAGGTTTTTACTGCTAAACCAAAAATTAACTCCCACCTTTCCGCCCAGTCAAAAGAGATTTTAGCCAAGTGAGTCATAGCAAAGAATGCCAGTCAATTACACACTTTATCATTGTATGTGACATTTGATTATTAATCACAAAGTAGGTTAGTCAAACCATGCACTAAAATTCTACAGATTATGCAATTACAACAAGCAAATAGGCATGTTAGCAAAATAAACAACTGTGTCTGTCTATTTCAAAAGTAAATTATTTCAAATAAAATGTAAATGCATGTCTGAAGAGCAGTGATTCTAATTTCTGAAGCATGGGAAGATTGATTTTAGTAAAATCTGTCATAAATGAAGAAACTAATTTAGGTCACAGACAGAACCTTCAGTTCCTTATAAAGGAATACTATTTTTTATTCAAACTGCTACTGTTTGATGATGTATAAGCACTTTGCCCCACTGGCAAAATCTCAGCTGTCATAGGCACATACATTAATGGAAGGGTCATAAATCAGAAGGACTTCCAACAATTTCACTAGAATACTGGAAGACTGATGCCAAAAATAAAAGGAAGCACAGTGCTGAAAGCATAGACTGATAACATCAGCCTGAGAAAGCAATGTAGCTGTTCCAGCAACAAAACAACAGAAACAATGCAGACAACATTTCAACCAAACAACAAGCTTACTAACTGAACCCACTGGAAAAATATCCAGCAATTTCTTATGCAAACTTCATTTATTTCCTAATAGGTTTCATCAGCAGAGAAAATCAAGAATCCTACATGTGATGTCACAGAGTTTACTGCCTTTATTTTTGAGGATTAAAGGGTGAGTTCAGTCAAAGAATTAATATCAGAGGCTCAAAGTTACCTCTCTGCTGTTTAATGTGAAAATTTTTCACCTGCTTTACTATTTGCCCAAGTTGGTGTAAGGAAGTAAGAAAACTGGGAAAACCATAGACTTCATAAAAATGGGACCCACAGAAAATTTCCTTCCTTGTCTTTAAAGGTAAGGAAATAACACCACAGTGGTAAAAACCTGGAAATTCATTTCTGAGGTGAGGTAGATGGGCATATCAGCATTACAGAAATGAGCCCAACCTGCAAGGAAGTGGGCTTCAAATACAAGGATTTTCCTCAGCTGCAAGTAAGTGCGTGCAGATTCATCTAATCCAGGTTATGTCTTCATTTTCTTTCTGTTATTTCCTATTGGATCTCTGAAGAGAGTAACCTTAACTTTTCTTCCTTTTGTTTATCCATTGAAATACTTTCAGGATTCTATTTTCTCCCTCCAAAAGCTGAAGAGAATTAATTTAGCCCAGCTGAGGACTTGAGTGTTACTGGTCACAAACATGAGTGTGACTGCTATCTGGGAGTGCACACTGTACATCTGCAAGATTTGAAATGCTGTGGGGTGTTTTAAAGTTCTGACTGTGGCAGTCTCTTCACCAGAAAGCAAAGACACATCTCTTCTGATAATATTTTAATAATCTTTCTTTCAGAACTAATCACTAATTCAAAATTACAATTAACATTTAGAGAAAAAAAAATTAAAAGTGAGACAAAAAAAAAATGTACCAGTCTGTGGCATGCCATCAAGCCTCCTTGCCTCAAAGAGATCCTGGATAGTAGGTTTTTTTAAACACACTTTTGCCTGAAGATAGCATGATCAATGAATCAGGTAGCAAAACTTTATTTTGCACACTATGAGAACTTCTAAAACAGTGGAAATACATACGGAAACAACAGTGTGAACTGGAGATTACTTTGGGACACAGAAATCCTACACTATAAAAAAGATTTTGATCCTTCTTGACTCAGACATCCACTTTAGCAAGGACTTCTGTTCTAAGTATTTCAGGGTTTTTTTTCGTTTGAAAGGTAAGACTTAACCTCATTTAGAGAAAGAAAGACTTTTTTAGATTGTGCATATCTTTGAAAATTCAGAAGAAAGAAAGTTTTCTTTCAGCAAGGTTGTACTAAGGAATATTCAAGAAGTTGAATTGCCTCAAAATAGAGGCAAGTCCCTTCTTCTTTCTTTGTTTCTTTCTCTTAAATTAGATTTTGATATCTTCCTGTCCCAGTCCAAATTTTGATCAAAAGAGGATATTCTGCTTTTGAAACCAGGGGTGTGCATAGAATCCAGCACTACTTTACATTCTAGGCATACTGGAAGAGAGATTATTAACCAGGTTCAACTCTGGTTTTGAAATGAACAACTTGAAAAGCAGAAGGTTTTTCAGTCTGTGAGCTTTCTAATCACTGGATCACTTCTGAAGGCCACTTCATGAAAGTTTAACTCCTCATACCAAAAGAAATTTCTAGATTTTATTCATCTAACACATCCAAACCACAATTTTGTTTCTGGAAGGAAACAGACTGGCATCTAAAGTCAAGAGTAATACAGGTGTTTGCAACAGCTCCAAGTAAAAAACCAATGGCATGCAATAAGAGATGAAGGCCATTTGGAGAAGACTAACATCAGAGTAAGTGCTTACAGGGATGGACAAAATATACAGAATAAGCAAAAAGGAGATTAGATAGGGACAAAGCACCGAGAGACAAGAAAATTAAATAGCACTATCTTCGTTCAAAGACACTTTAGACTGTACATTCTACACCATTTTTCAGTGAAGTTCTTAATATAATTTTCACAAAATGCTGTGGCAATACAAATGGAATAGTAACTGACAAATCAACCTTTAAAAAAAATGTGCTCTACAGTTGATTTCTGTTAAAATGCAGTACAACACAATATCCTGTGAATTACTATTATGGGAGAAGAGCTGTCGATATTCTGAATTAAAAACATTCATAATTCTTGCTCATAAACTGAAACATTTTTGAATGAGTGTGATATGCATGTCAAGATAACATCATCTTTATTACTGTAAAGAATCATTATCTCATGTACTTACTATAGGAATAAGAAAAGTCACAGTTTATGCGTATTCAGCCTCTAACAGTGGGCTTTGTATATCTGTGAAGTGTGAAGCACACACCTTGCAGAATATCATAGAATATAATGCTCTGAAATTTAATAAAATGTACACAGGAAAAGTAGCAGGAATCAACTTCACTATTTGCTTTTACTTAGAAGCATCTCTATACCCTATTAAAGTGCAGGAAATGAGAAACAGTATATGAGAAAAATAAAGCTGCAGATGAAACATCAGGCACCTCAGCTTTATAGCCCTCTTTTGCTTCAAATAGTTTTGGACTTGATTAGTTTTATATTGCAGTTAAGAACTTGAGAAAAAAGCATTATTCCATTTTATTAGTATCAGATTCCAATAGGGAATAAAGCCTTCATGACTTAATATCAGAGTCTATTGGCTGACAGAATCTATCAGAGTGACCATCCATATCACTCAGAGGTCCTGATGCCATTTGTTGTTCTCAGAACTACTTGCCCTATTCAGCTCTGATGCTTTTGTGGTCTCTGCTTCACTTCTCACTTCTGCCTTGCTATCCAAAGTACAATTAATCAGCTAATCTTTGAGATGTCAAAATACACTTGGTCCTTCAGGCTATTTCCCCTCTTCAAGAAAAGCATTATTTTCAGTAATCAGACAAATGTATTTGCCAATGCAAATGAAGCTTACACAAATTCTCTTTTCATTTACAACACTACTGTTTACAATGACACCACCAATGCTGTTGTATTACTCGTGCTCTTCAATAAGAATTGCCCTTTTGTTCTAAATTACTCTTATTTCAAGTATAAACATCTGGGTAAAGTTAAATAGAAAAATAACCAGCTAATCACATTTGCAATAAACTAAACAAAATGCACTTGGATTTTAAATACCAGAATTAAATCACCAGTGAAAGCAGTCAATTTATTTTAAAAAAATCCCAAACTAAAACTAACTGAGCTAGAAGTGACTGTGGCAGGTCAACCATTGCAGCTGGCAGATGCCCACCCAAGCACTCTCACTTCCCCTCCTTTCCTGGACAGGGGGAGAAAGTAAGATGGAAAAGTGTATGGGTCAAGACAAAAGACTGGAAGGTCATGTACCAAATACTGTAATGGGCAAAACAGACTTGGAAAAAATTATTGCAAACTAAAAATAGAGTACAATAGTGAGGAAATAAAGACAAAACCTAAAAACCTCTTCCTGCTGGTCCCCTTCTCCCCAGGCTCAACTTCACTGCTTTGTTCCAAAGTTCTCTACAACTCAGGGATGGGGGTTTTAGTCAGTCCCTAACTTCATCTCACACATTCCTTCCCCACACTTTTCCCCCACTCTGCTGTGTATCCCCACCACAGGATACAGGAAAAGGCTCCTTTCCACGGGCACAATTCCTTCCAGGAGCTGTTCCTGCACCAGCTCTCCATGGGCCACCTTTTCCTTTACTGCACCATGGACCTGCTGCAGTGTGGGGTCCTCCAAGAGCTGCAGGGTGGACCTGGATCAGCTCCACCACGGCCTTCAAAGGGCTGAGAGGGCATCTCTGCCCTGTGGGATCTCAGCACCTCAGGACTGAGGTGCCGAGCCACCGAGACCACCCTTGGGGGGCTCGGGAGTCCTGGAATGTTCCAGAAGTGTCTGGTGGCTGGACTTTGATCCTACACAGGAGACGACACCTGTATGAGGACAGGAGGGTTTCACCGGGGTGAATGGTGAAGGGATTGGTTAATTAGAGGGTGAGACACAGGGTTTAGGATTTCTGTACAGGGGGGTTTAGAGAAGTAAGATGGAGGAATTGGGGCGTGTCCTGTCCTTCTTCTTCTTCTTCTTCTCCTCCATCTTCTGTGGTGATGGTGGCACTTTGGGATTGGTCATTACTGAAAGTGCACCGGGCAATAAGGGTAAAAGGTATTGGGGAAAAAAAGATAAATATTGTACACGTAACCATGGGTATAAAGATAGGTGACTGTCCGGAGGGCAGCACAGTGTGCTCATGGCTGGCTGCTGAGCAGAGCTCTGTCGGGCCGAAAGAAAATCTTTTAGATAAACAATTAATAAACATAAAAACCGAAAGAAGAACTGAAGCCTCTTCTCGTCCTTTGATACGCGGGCTGCCCCAAGGCCACCCCGGGCCTTTCCAGGCCCTCCAAACAGCCGAAAACCGGACACTGCCCCAGTGCCTGGAGCACCTCCTCCCCTCCTTCTGCTCTGAGCCAGGTGCCTGGAAATCATTCACAGCTTTGAACTGCCCAACATGTTCGGCAAATTAAAGTGGTATCTTTTCTAAACCTATGGTTTAGATACTTTCTTAGCAAAATGTGAAGATAGCTCTCATATAAACTGTGAGCAATGTTAAGAATCAGCTCTGAAAGCAACGTGACTTTAATTTATACAGGTTGATGGGAAGAGAACAAATATGACAGCCAGCTGCCCATTTTCTAAATGATGGTACAAGTCATATTTACAGGACTTTCTTCACTACCCAGACATGACAGCAAAAAATGTAAACTTTGAATTCAAATTCTTGAACAATATGGAATTTTTTAGAGATCCTAAAGAATGAAGGAGTTGTTTTTTTTGTTTGTTTGCTCTTATGTGTTTGGGGTTTTTTTAGTTAGTTTTTTTTGTTTGTTTGTTTTGTTTTGTTTTTTTAATGGGTGAATGCTCCTATAGTTTTCCCATTTTGTGCCTTCATTAAGGAAGAATGTTTTAGAAGCACATTAGGTTGAAAGCAGACTAAGGTGATATAGAGCTTCTGAATTGCTTCTGATACCCCCTTCTTTAATCAGACATGAAATTAATGTTTATCAAATCTGTGACAGAAAAAGACAGAAGTGTGTGGAGTCCAGCAGAAGCCCAGCAGTCTTGGAGATGTCTGTTTCTGTGATGTCCTTCAGGCCCATGTTGACAGACACAACCTTGCAGTTCAGTAAATTATAAACAGCTCTTTCTGTGGACCTCTAAGTACCTGAGTACTATTTAAACATTACAGAAAATCCAATAACATGTTTTAAATGAATGACCTTGCTTTCTGTATAATTAATTTTTTGATCAAGAAGAACCATAACATAAATAGAAATTCTTTTGTTAAAAAAAATCTATATTCCTATAGAATTAAAAAAATATTCAGTGGTTCAGAAGTGGCAGAATCAGGACTATTCACACAATTACAACTTGATTAATTTTCTCATAACATTTATTTAAAAGACAGTAAATTTCTTTTTCCTGCTGTCTGAATCCCTTTGACTCCAACAATATGAGAATGAAGGAACAGAGATATGTAGAGGTTTATAGGCTGGGGAAAGAAGCCTGCTTTCAAAATTTGACCAGATTTGTTTCCAACTACTACATAATTTTAGCAACACAGGAAGCACTTATGATCTGGCCTTAACACTAACACATATCTGTAACAAGTAAGGCTCATGGCAGTCAGGCACTCCTCAAAACAAAAGAAGAGATCTAAGACCAATAAAAGTAATTTTGATTGTAACCGCAGGTCTGAGGCACAAAATAAAGCAAAAACATTATAGAAAACTTGTTCCAACTTCAAAATGTCAGTCTCACTTACATGTACTTATTTGAATGCAAATGCAGACTGTTGACAATGATTATACCAAAATGCATCTAATACAAAACTGCTGAGGTACCAGTTTAAAGGTGAGAAACATTCACACTAACTAAAGATGCAATAAAACATCAAAATAATTTTCTTTAAAAAGAAAATAAAATACATTTAACAGGGTAATTTTCAAAAACTATATTTAAAGTTTATAAAGGTGGGAGAAACTTTGAAAAGCTTTTACTATGTTATGCTAAGGATCTTAACTTTGTTTTATGCTATGTTCACATAAAACATTAAAAAGAAATTATCTTCTACATTTTTCGATGCCCACTAACTTTGTATTAAGGCCAGAAGGCATTTCTGCACTCTGTACCACTGTTTTGCACAAGCTAAGGCATGATGCCACTCATCCATCAGCTCACAACACACTGTGCCCAGGGCAAGGCACTGCTTTCAGACCTGGTGATTACCTTATAAATCTATACTGCTCCCATTCCAGCTGTATTCTCCAAACTTTCAAAAGATAACTATAACTACATTGTATTTGTTGCAAATGCAAGGTCAAACCATTCTGTGTTTCTATGAATGGCAATTGTCTCAGAATTTTAACACACATCCCACGTTAAACTTGTAACTGTGGCTTTCAATGCATAAGATGTGGGGAGCAGGTTGGAAAACTGACTGAAGAGTCAATAAAAACTATTTTCCTTTTTCTTTTTAAATCAATTTCATTATTGGTAAAGTCAGAAATAACTTATTTTAAAAGCTTATGAAGTGTGTTGGAAATATAGTAACATTAATGAATATTCAATTATAGCATTATAAAATCATATAATGTTTAATACCATAGAAGTATGGAGCAGCAAGAAACATGGCTGCCTTCTGGATGGGTATAAATGACAGCATGGAGAGAGTTATTGCTGGAAAAATGGGCTATAGACCTTTTTAATTGGAAGTTTTCAAAAATATTTAAAAGATTTTATTTCACCATAAAGGGAATGAAAATTTAAATTCCTTGTTACTTTTTTTTTTGCTAGCGTTTAAATCCTTTAAAAATATTTGTAGAAAAAAATAATAGTGGTACCTCCCACTGTACATTAAGGATGCATTCCTGAGAAGGGAGACAGTTACCAAATTTGTCAGATAAAGCAATTTTTCCTCATGAGGATAAGCAGTAGAGCTACATGTAATAACTTACAAAAGATATATCTTTAAATATACACAGGCAAAGTATGAAGGATGAAGCAAGCAGGATGGAAAGGAAGCAGAAAATGATCAGGATTGTCACTTAAGCACTACTTCTAACTAATACCTGACAATCACCTTATTTTTACATCTTTCATCGTGACTGATTTGATTCACCTGAGGACAAAAATAAAGGTAGTGAAAGTGCAACTGCTCAGAAAACAGGCAGAAGACAACTGTCACAGGAGATATTTATCAGGCCTTCAGTTGCCTAGAAGTAGCAACTGAGATCTTGTGAAAATGTTATCCAGCCTTAAATACCAGCATCTACTTCAGCTGATGGTCCTGCTCTCTGACTTTTACTGCCTCATATGTATACACAGTATATATACGATACATACATAAATTGTGTGTGTGCATCTACCTGCTGTAGCATTAATTCTTACAGGAAAAACTGCTTTTCTGTTAAACAAAGGTACTTCATTACTTACACTACTAAAGGCTAGAAAACAGAGAAATGACTGGCAAAGCAAATCTGAAACTATAAAGAAAACAGCAACACCTATCAGAGTATTCCTCTCTGAGAAATGTGTGCATTAGAGAGGCTGACAAGTAAAATGAAGTTTTGAAGCAAGAATCAATTTAATACAGGGTAAAAAATGGTGAAAGAAACCTGCTTGGATGAAGTGGTTTAAAGTGCCTAGTTGAGCAAAGAAAGCTCATGAGTTTTGATAGAAAACAGTATATGTGCAGAACAACAAGCAAGATCCAGCACAGGCAAGTGCTCTTTCCTCAGTTTCTAACATGCCACATATTTGCTTTGTTCTGCAGCTGTCCAGTTTTCGGCTGTTTGAAGGGCCTGGAAAGGCCCGGGGTGGCCTTGGGGCAGCCCGCGTATCGAAGGACGAGAAGAGGCTTCAGTTCTTCTTTCGGTTTTTATGTTTATTAATTGTTTATCTAAAAGATTTTCTTTCGGCCCGACAGAGCTCTGCTCAGCAGCCAGCCATGAGCACACTGTGCTGCCCTCCGGACAGTCACCTATCTTTATACCCATGGTTACGTGTACAATATTTATCATTTTTCCCCAATCCTTTTTATTCTTATTGCCCGGTGCACTTTCAGTAATGACCAATCCTAAAGTGCCACCATCACCACAGAAGATGGAGGAGAAGAAGAAGAAGAAGAAGAAGGACAGGACACGCCCCAATTCCTCCATCTTACTTCTCTAAACCCCCCTGTACAGAAATCCTAAACCCTGTGTTTCACTCTCTAATTAACTAATCCCTTCACCATTCACCCCGGTGAAACCCTCCTATCCTCATACAGGTGTCGTCTCCTGTGTAGGATCAAAGTCCAGCCACCAGACACTTCTGGAACATTCCAGGACTCCCGAGCCCCCCAAGGGTGGTCTCGGTGGCTCGGCACCTCAGGACTGAGGTGCTGAGATCCCACATGCAGCAATGAAACATTGCACACTGCTGGGCTCCAGAATCTTCAAGAACAGTAGCAGCAATTACACTGGTAACTTTTGGATTTGTATCATCTCTCATCTCACCTTCCTCATTTCTGATTAATCATAAGACTGACTAGATATGACAAACGAGAGAAAACATAAGATTGTTGTTTCACTGTCCCAGAATTTTAGCCTTTATATTTTTTTTTCCTTTTAACCTTCACAATGTTTTGAAGACCAAAAACACAAAATTGAGTACAAGCAAAACTGAAATTAATCAACACTTTAACTATAGTTTCTTTAAAAATGTAGGAATTGAGTTTTGGGTCACAAATACAATGACTTCCAAATTATTCCTTTTCTGGACATCATTTTTCTTTCACCTTCACTCTTCCTAGATCTTTCAAAACTACAAATATACTTCAGATTAGTGTTTCTGTACTATGACATACATAGGAAATGTAGAAATCCCTTGAAGGTAAGTTTCAGGCAAAAAAAAAAGCTAATTTCAAAGCAATGAAATGAGTCCATGGCAGGGAAAAAAAAATATTTTACCCACATCCTCCCTTTTCTATTTCTCCTTGATTTTTATACACCAATCTGCTTAGGCTCTTCTCCACAACAAAACTAAGAATTATGCTAGTAGTGGCATGCTGGATTAAATAAAAGAGCATGATGAACCAGATAGTCTTTCTACACTCAAGTTACTGAGTTAATACTCTGTATATATTAATAAGTTCCCATTACAAGAGTAATAAATTTCAGCTTTGTAAACTATTTCCCATACACATTTTTTAATAAATCCTGAAATATTTTTTGTTTCTTTTGTCCCCTTACTTTTTTTGCTGGATATAAGCAGAGTACTAATAATGAGATGAGATGAGATGAGATTGTAGGAATTATATTGGTAACTAGAAGAGGAAGCATAAATAGCACTTTTCCATTCTACATTAATTCTGTTCATCCAGCTTTGTCCTTACATTCAGAGCAGGCTTTTCTACTGTCACTTTCAGTTTCAGCCGTGATTACACATTATCTCTCTCTCTATTAAAACCATGATCTAGTTGATTATGTGCCCTAGCTGAAAAGTACTGTGAAAACAGGAAGCAATTTAAAATGGTAATTTAGTGTATCTAAATAATTTCAATTACTAAAAGTTCCTACCAAACTTTTCTAATTTTGTAAACTCGGATTTTAGGTAGATGGTGTTGCAAAGTCACTCTGATAAAGTACCAGAGATTTTACTGTCACTCATTGATATTGGTTTGCTATTTATTGGTTACCACATTATTGTGACCATATGTACCAATATGTGTGCATGTACATCTAATTGCTATTCACCACCTCATAATCACTGATTACATACTTACACATGTTCTTGTCATGTGAAGGGTTTTTCTCTCCACTCACCATAAAATTGTTAAATATCTCAAAGCTAAGACTGCTAAAATATCACTCATCTGGATATCAACAATTACTATACTTATAAATGTTCATATTGATAATACAACCAGGTCGTTTTTCTGTTTCTTGGACCAGGCAGAAGAAGAAACGGTAATCACATGGAACTGTATGCAATAACAGGTATGCAAGTATCGTAAGATTTTAGAAAAATGATATTTCATTGACACAAACAGCATGAAATAAATATGGCAAAAAGTGTCTGCTAAAACAAAATAATCTCCATTTATGCAATCCTATTTAAGAGGCAAAAAACCCCACACACTTTATTCATTTCTATGAATGTTCAAATGTTTAGCCTAGTGATATCTTTACTTTTTAAGGAAAAATGAGGAACAGTAAGGTCAGCCATTAACAGGAACCTACAGTTTTTGTTTGTTGATGGTTTTTTTGTTTGGTTGGGTTTTTTTGTTTGTTTTTTTTAAAGAAAAAAGAAGGTAAGTGTTATTTTAATATATTAGCAACAATGTTGTTCTGGATTTATTTGGAACTTATAATAACATTCTGGATTTATTTGGAACTTATAATTCGCAGACCAAACTTTAAACTTCTCAAAGATGGTTTTTATTGAAGAATTCTGAACTTATATCAGTGTACATAATCACTGTAATTACAGGTGTAGTAATAATGCTTCAGCTGATTAACCAATACTGTTACAAGGAGTTTGAAGAGCAGTGTACCTATGAAAAGGTACAAACACACACACACAGAGAACAGTGTTTGGAAGGAGTAAGCATACCTGTGTTCGCAGAATTTCGCCTTTTGACAGTTGCATATCACCAGTCAGCTCCTTCACAGTAATGCCAAGCGGCTCCAGACGCTTGCTGAAGTAATTTGTCATTTCGGCTGCCAAAGCCTTCATAGGAGCAACATACACAATCTGCACCAAAACAACACTCACTTGATAAATGAGCAAACCCCACCATGTCGTTTGTTTCATGGCAACCATTACAAATCACAATTTATTGTGAAATATGATGCCAGGCACTTACAGTGAAAAATCTTAATAGTGATATATGAAAAGTAGTTATCTTTGTTGGATAACTGTGCAGCTGTTTAAAGGACAATGGATTTTGTTTATACAGCCTCATCGCTTTGAAAATTGGTTCTGCATGAAAGCTAAATGCATTTTCATAGCTTTTTATTCACATAATAAGATTTTAGAACACAAATAAGAATAGCTTTAATAACAATGAAGTAAATAAGAACTAGCCTTATCTTTAACTTGGAAAAGTCTAATATCCTTGAGAACTTCCTGATTTCATATTCCATGTACAACATATAATAGATTTTACCCTACAAGTTAAAAAGCTGTTATTTGGTTCATTAAACTCCTACCTTAAACTCATCCTTTTTGATAACACCATGCTGGACATGCTGGCGAATTTCATGCAGGATTGTCAGCATGGCAATGTTGGTCTTCCCAGCTCCAGTGGGGGCACAGATCAGCATGTTCTCGTTTGTGTTGTAGGCCGTCTCAAAAACTATAGACTGGATTCGGTTCAGCCTTTTCATGCCTTTAAAAGCAAGTTGTCCAATCTGTTGAAACAAAAAAACACACAAATTTTGGATTTTTCATAGATGTTTGTACATGTGTGTGTGCATCTATGCATCTATTAAAAGAACACATGGAAATATACCTTCAGATAATATTTATTATTCCAAGGTGTTTTTTTTATTCCGAGGGTACCACTTCTACTCAAACCCTCAAATAGGGAACCAATAAAGAAAACAAATCATAGCAGGATAACATCTGCTAAAATTAATCAAAATCTTTAGCCTCACACTATTTCACCACCTAATTTTTTTACTGAAGACTGGCACCAAAACTAATACTAAAATAGGGAACTTTTAGTAACTAAACATCAGTAAAACAGCATTAACAGGAAAAGACCAATATACACCTCAAAATCTAAGATGAAAAACTACTGGAAGAGGAGGCAGCAAACCAACAGAACTCAATAAAGTTCAATTTTGCTTACACAGAGACACAAATTCAGCAAAAGCTTTCTCTTGCATCTCAAAAGATCCCCATCTTGCAATTGTCCATGTTCAGACCTTTCTCCAACAATATTCACAACAAGCTGCAGTACCAAAAGGAACATAAAATTTGTATGTGTAGTCAAAAAAAAACCTTAGAGAATGTTTTGAAAAACTAAATTTTACAGTTGATACAGGAAATTATGTTTATAAGAATTTCATGCATGTTTAAATCTTATAAAGTACAAATCATCGGTTACAGTAATATTTTGGTCCCATTGGTCTCTCTGAAAAATTATATTTTTACCAGGAAAGAACCACTGTACAGAGACAGTGGCAATTCTTGCATTTGAAGATTATAAAACCTTTGCAAATGAGGAACAGCTCTTAAAATATGAAATTAATTTTCCAATAAACTTACTTTTTCTTAGTTACTTTTCACAGATGTTTAAAATAGACTGCAGAGTACATAATTATTTTCTTTCTACAGATTTAATTACCTGCACTGCTTCTATTACAAAGAATGAAAAGTATCTTACTGATATATTTGAAGATTCTAATTTTTGCTTTACTTGTAGGAACAAAAGTACAGTAAAGAACAGACCTCAAAGAATCTTCTGAAGTTCTTTTCCATTATATGAGGTGCTTGAATTAATGTACTGTAGTTTTCTATGGTAAAAGCCTCTCCAATACCAAATATTCTTCCCAATTCATTCCAATACTAACCAATTATTTGAGCAGGGCTTCCCCAAATAATGCAAGCTTAGGAATAAGGGCCTCAACAGCTATTTACATCAAATACTTCACTTAATTTTGCAACAAACAAAATTAGGTCTATCATTATGGTGCAGCTTCCTTGCAGTAGCCTTATGTGAGGGCCTATGATAAAAATTACAAATTTAGATTAATAGACCATTTTCATAAAATGCTCTACTCTTAAATCTATAGGAGTGATGTACTTGATGACTAAACAATGTAGTTTTATTTTAGATGGCTTTGAACATGAATGAACAACATTCACTGATATAGAAGTCAATGAAAATGCTATGCAATCAACACACTTTCTTTTTGAAAAATGTCCTTTTCAATTTAACAATGCCTTTGTCTTAGAGCTTCTGGCTTGAAAACTTCCTATGCCCCACTGAAAGAGCAAGTACCATTCAAATCATGAAGTTCATTTGTATTTGTAGGATTTAAAAAATCTCAGATATATCCAAACACCTATTTTAAACCATAGTCTTTGGTGAAGAAAAATAAAGAATCTAACGCAACTAATTTGAGAACTTTTCATCAAGTTTCTTCAGAGTTTTAGTGGCTGAATTTCAAGATCACAACAATTTTCACTGTCACTGTTTTTGCACAGTTTGCTCTGCTTGCAACACCACAGGAAGAAAGCTTATTTGTTTTGCACCAAGTTTCATATACATAATGTGTACTTTGTATGTCATCTTCAAAATTCATTTCATCTTCATGAATGAGACTCAAAATATTAAAGGTTTACAGGAGACCTGTTGGATATCTCAGTGCTGTCAGGGTTCAATCAGCTATTTGTATGGCCTCCTTAGTAATTTTAGGTTTCTAACCTGCCTGTTACTTCATTTTGAGATTTCTTGACAGGCATTTGTAATTGGTTGTGTTTTTCCTGTCCCCTCCCATTCCATCGAGTTGCTTTTAGAAGCTATTGTAAACACTGCATAAAGTTCACACTGATGAAACCATTTAGAGTGTTTATAACAAAGGATTTACAGAGAGAAACTCACAAATACAACTGGTAATTACAGAAATGAACTAATAAAATACTACATCACACAATATTACATTATTTAAAGAAGCAGTTTTTTAAAAAAGCAGAAACATTGCTGTCTAAATGAAGCCCAGCCTAAGTATCTTTAGAAATGGATGACAGGAATTTTTCACAGTCACCCAGCTGAATTTCTGTGGCTTTACACATACAGATCACCTTACAGCAGTGTGATTGTTGATACCCTTAAATATATCTTAAGTTTTTTTAAACTACTGCCAATAAAAATATGCTGTTCCAGCTTCTCTTAAACTTTAAGTGCGCAGCATAAAACATCTTTTTCCTTTCCTCTACATTTGGCAGAAATTACATATACTATAGCCCTAGGACATGCAATTGTAAGCAAAAATAAAAACATATTTAGAAAAATAAAAATAATTTCCTGCCTCTCTTCCTGTTGGAAAATTTTAACACCATGGATTAAGACTGACTTGGTAAGCAGCAATAAAAACCCAGATGTTCCAGGAAAAAATAGAGGAAGCTGCGTAGCAAGTTAGAAAAATTAACTTCAGCTTGTTTTCTAGAAAGATGCTAAGCCTATTGAAACACGGATACTAAGAGCAGAATAAAGATTAACCAAAAAAAAAAAAAAAAAAACCAAAACCAAACAAAACCAACACACACACAAACACACACAAAACCCCCCAAAAAACAACCCAAAATAAAAAAAAAAAAAGCGCCTGGTTAAGAACTAGAAGTACTTTTTTAAAATATCTGAACTAGAACCTAATTTTTTATTCAACACACCAATTAATTTTCAAGCCAACACTCACAAATCAATATACAACATTTAGAATAACAAAACAGTCAATGAATGATCTTTGAAAGTTAACTCTGCAGGAATATACTAAGGATTAAAAAAGCTACAAAAGAAAGTACCTCCAGAGGAAAAAATATCTTAAGACATTTTCAAACTAAGTCCCCATTAACTTAAAAAATATTGTCTTTCCTCTAAATTCCATTTTATTCCATGCAGTAAGTACAAATGCATAATTTGAAACCAGTAGTTTTGCCCTTATAAAATAATAAGGCAGCATACAGAAATGCAACAGTATGCATTGAAGTCCACAGTTTGACAAAGGTACTAGAAGATTTGCTTTTTTAAATTGTCATTTGCACATACTACATATTTTTAAAATGGAAAACAATTTTTTCCCCTCTGGCACATAAACATCAGCCATGGCTTCTACAAACCAACTCCTTTACAGGTAAACCAGTGAAACCTCTTCTTGCTTAAAGGACTGGTAGCCACTGGATGGCAGAAAGTGATTTTTACTGAAAATGAATGAGATGCAACATTTTTAGCCTTCTACAGCTCATTTATCCCTAGAATTCAACACAAACCATAGGAAGTTTGAGTAGAATACAATCTGAATGTTACTCTCAACTAACAGGATTTCAAGCCTAAGATGATGCCATTTTTACACAAGTATGAATCAATATGAAAAGGCACCGAGAAGCAACGCTTTCCACAAACCAGATGATACTCAAAGCAGCTGTGACATGAATGAATAAATCCCCTGATTTTACTTCAGTAAGCTTTCCAATTCTTTCCCACTGAATTTATTGTTACAACTAATGCATTTATGAATAAATAAGATTACACTTAATCAAGATATTCTAAACCAGAAATTTCATCAGAAAGATATTTGTGTGTTGGTGCTCTGACAGCAATTTAAAAATAGGACAAATTTGTTTAAGTCATTAAAGTAATATTCATGAACTAGTCCATACAGTTCAGTCTGCAGGCAAGCTTCAGCTCAGAAACACAACTGCTTTAGCAACTCAGTAGTGGCAGCATCTGCTCTGAATAGCACAGACCATCAGCACTTAAGGTAGAGTTTTAGTCATGCAATTCATCACCAGGACCTTGTAGAAATGCTCTGTAATGATGACTTCTTCTGTCATATTATAACAAAGTAATAAGATTACTATCCATTTATCTTAGAGATAATCCATTGCACCCATAAGCCAAGGCTGAGCTTTCAGTATTTTCCCTACTCGTTGGCTTAATTTTAATGTAGAACTATTTTATGCAAAGTACCTTATGTATCTCAGGTGAAACAAATCCCATTTTGCAGTCAGCTGTTCTACTACAATTTCAGTTCAAAAGCTAATTGACCTAACTGGTAATAGTATGACTAATCCATGCTTTTTTACATAAAACCCATGAAATTCAGGATGTGAAGCTCTGATGTTCCTTGTTCTGACACATAAATAATCTCTAGGTCATCCTTCCCCTCCACTGTCCCCTAGAATGTTGTTGGTTAAAACACATATCTGTGCATATACACCCATATGCACACACAAACATATGCTTTTATATGTATGCATATACACATACACATTTTAATAAATATATTCCCCCTATCCTTCTGAATTATTAATAATTTGTTGCTCCCCTCTGCTTTCTAATTATGCATCTATACACTTAAAGCACTTTTGTGCCAGTGTAAATCCTATTTTGTTATTGAAGGTACACCCAGAAATAAACATAGATGTTATACCTGGGGACTTCCACAGCTTCCCTCTCCTGGTGATACTTTTTATATTCTGCTACTTCCATGAGAAAGTGGTAGCTCGTGAGATTTAGGAAGAGAAATAAATAAAAATGTAACTATATAAATAGCATAAAACTAAAATTATTTTTTCCATTATCTTAGGAGAACTATTTGAGAATATAATTTCCTGCCTGCCCCAAAGACTGAAATGTTGTCTTTCAAAGTGTGCATATACATTTTAAGCAAAGGCTCATAACACGTAAAAGAAAAACTGCATGATGTTTGGATCTGCTCCATTTAGCACCAAATCATATCAGTGAGATTTCATTGGACTTAGGGGAACAATTTTTGCAGGAACAAGTAGCATACACAGAGATATGAAAATTATACAAGCGTACCAAATAGAGCTTATGACTGGCTTTGGGCCATAATCAGCATTACAATTGCTTCAAGTAAGTACAAATTATACCTCATCCAGAGTGTAGTACCTGAAGAGTTATGTGCTATAAAGGAAGCTTGGAGTAAAACACTTTAGACAGATGCAAATAACAAAGGGCACCAGAGAACCAGCAGTGTAGTAAACCCCTCAGGTTTAGGCAGGGCCCCTTGGAGAATAGAATGCTGACACAGCGGCAAAGAAGTTTCCTGTCTCCAGGGACATCCGCCTTGTACCTTATCCCTATAGCCATGGAAGGCAATATTGTGTTAAACCCTACTATTGGTCACTTATGGTCACTCTAACACCTTTGCCATTGGTCAGGATTGGATCCAGGCCAAGGGTATAAAAGTAGCATACTGTACCCCTACTAACTCGGAAGAAGAAGAGCTGAGACCCTTCACAGACCCCTACAATAAAGCCATACTCGTGGAACAGCCAGCGTCTTCTGCTTCTCCTCTCTCTGCCGTCTGCTGGAGCCTTAGGCCAAGGGAAAAGCTACCTAGCAAGCAAAGCTGAAATCACAAGAGCTGCCTGATCACTAAGAGCTGAATATTCCCTGCTTGCTAGGGCTGTCCCGTGGCCTTGGTCTGAGAGCGAGCTGGCTTCTGGCACCCAGTCCCCTTGGGGACTGAGCTCTGGAGCTGGAACAGCTTGCATAGGATAAGACCAAGCAAGGCTCATTTAAGCAGCTTATTTCAACACCATACCTGCTACACCTGACTAGCCTAGAACTGAGAGCAACTCTTGCATGGTGTGGGCTATTGGGGTCACTGTTAGCAGAAACCACAGATCAGAGAATCATTTCAGTTACAAACATCCAGTTCAGCCCCTCTGCTCAAAGCAGGGTCATTTACACATACGCAGTTACATTCCAACTATCAGCCAGGATGGAGACTCCACAACCTTTCTCAGCAAAGTGTTCCAGTATTCCCCCACCTCACAGTAAAAAATTACTCTCCTCTGTTCAGATGAAATGTCATGTGTCTAATTTGTACCCATTTCCTCTGGTGCTGCCACTGGGCACCACTGATGAGAGTCTGGCTCCCTCTTTGTTAATCATTCTCACATCAGGTATTTTTATGCACTTGTCAGATTCCCCCTGAGCCTCCTCTTCAGCACTCTCACACTCTGCTCACCCAAAAGATGTTCCAGTCCTTTCGTAAGATTAAGAAGTTAGAAGAATTCCTAAAAACAACAAATCATGAATCACAAGGGTAAAATTATACTCTGATATTTCAGAACAGAGGAGCCCATATAAGACTTCTTTAAATATGTTCTTAATTGGAATTAAACATCATCTTTTAGAGGCTTTATTTTAAAATTATCACCACATTCACTGGTTAATGCAGTAAGTATTTAAGTAGCAGTGGCCATCAGAAACGAGGGGAATTTCCATACTTTCAAGCTATATTAGGATCTTTAAACTCAAAATGAACACTGCATAATTCTCCTGGATTCTAACAGAAGTCAGTAGAGTAAAAGCAAGTATGCTGAGAGGAAAACGAAGTTATATATTCACTCTATATTAAAGGATCACCCAGCTCAAAGTCACCATAACACAAAAAATATGAAAATTATTATGATTTTGCTTTTTTTGGACGGCTGCTTCTAAATCGTTATTAAACATTGCCTCTCCAGAGCTTTTATACTTTTGCTAAACGCTGAGAGTTTTATTGAATTACTCAATTCTCAGAAATGTCAAAATTCTGGGCACTTAATAACAGTGAGTGCTGTTCAAGAAACAAACTTTCACAAAAGAAGATCCAGACTCCATCCAGAGAAGTCCAGAACAGTTCCATTAAAAAACAAATTGCAGCAAAATTTAGAAGTATAATATTCTCCTACCAGCTATGGAAACAGGTCCTCCTTGAAAAAAAGAACAAGTGAAAACCAAAACAAGTCAAAGAATAAAAAGCCCCTATCTCTGGTTTTGTGTGTTTGCGGTTTTGTTTGGTTCTTTGATTTTTTTTGTTGTTGTTTCTGTTTGTTTGTTTTGTTTGTCATGAGTCCTGCCTTCTGCACTCTTGAAGAAAGAAAAATTATCTATCCAAAATCAAGAGGTTTTACGGAAAATATTTACCTTCATATATGACAGCTAAGAGTTTACATGCCTGAAGCAATTTCAACAAAAATCCTTCTAAGTCCATAGTTACATTGTCACCAACTTTATTATATATAAACTATTCTGCTGATGAACAACACTATACAAACAACTGCAGCAGTCACACCTTTTCTACAGACTTCTGAATTATTCAACCACTTACTCTTGTACTAAAAAGACAACACTGCAAAATATTCTTGGGTTCAATTCTATTGGTTAAATCCAAAGACATCTGCATGTGTATAGCCCAAATAATTTTGAAGGACATGACAGAACCCCACTGTCGGATCTCAAGATCTCAGTCCTGAGATGCTGAGCCTCCGAGACCAGCTTAGGGGTCTCGGGAGTCCTGGAATGTTGCCAGAAGTGTCTGGTGGCTGGACTTTAACCCTACACAGGAGACGACAAGGATGAGGGCTTCACCGGGGTGAATGGTGAAGGGATTGGTTAATTAGAGGGTGAGACACAGGGTTTAGGATTTCTGTACAGGGGGGTTTAGAGGAGTAAGATGGAGGAATTGGGGCGTGTCCTGTCCTTCTTCTTCTTCCTCTTCTCCTCCATCTTCTTTGGCCACGGTGGCACCTTTCTATTGGTTATTACTAAGAGTACACCGAGTTATAACAATAGATGGTATTGGGGAAAAATGATAAATATTGTATACGTCACAATGGGTATAAAGATAGGTGGCTGCCCCGGAGGGCTGAGAGAGTGTGCCCATGGCTGACTGCTGAGCAGAGCTCTGGTGGCTGAAAGAAAATCTTTTAGATAAACAATTAATAAACATAAAACCAGAAAGAAGAACTGAAGCCTCTTCTCGTCCTTCGAAACGCGGGCTGCCCCAAGGCCACCCCGGGCCTTTCCAGGCCCCTCAGACAGCCGAGATAACCGGACACCCCACTATGGCACTATAAGGCTTTCACTGCTCTGAGTTAAAAAACTGGAACAGCTTGGGGGATCACCTCCCCTCGCTGGGAGAAGTGTGTTGTGTTTATCAACCTAGTTATAATATGACAAAAGATTATAGACGGAGTGATTATACCCTCTGGTGATTTGATTTGAGGAATTGGATAACAAAGTGTTTCAGAAAGATTTTGCCATAAAAGCAACTCTTTCTACAAAAAATGTGCATAAATAAGTTTTGGCATCCAAACAGACACACAGGAGAGATTCGGATTTCAGTGGCACTGCTGCAAACTCAAAAGTATCCAATGTCAAGAGAATTATTCCAGATTATAGCAATGAAATGGAGATCAGAACACAGCCTCCTCTTGGAGCCTTCTGATGCCATTTGTGAATTACACACAAAAATTACCTTGAACTAATGCAGCTGAAGGAAAATTGGCAACAGTTGTGGCATTTCCTAATAACCTCAGAAGTTAAAGTCTTATGAGGATAGAAGGATTTGGGTTAAATTTGATCACATTTCATCCATATTAAATGTAACCAAATAAAGGTTTTCTTCCTCATAAAATTAAAAAATATGCTGTGCAAAGCTAAAACTATGGGAGAGTGAAACACAAAAAGCTGTACACATTTTAAAAATATTTAAAATTTACATTCAAAATATCTACAATTTTTTAAGAAACATTTTAGATGTCCTGGCCTGCTATGTATTGAGCTGTATCTATCTCCACTATCTACCTGGCTTTTCTACATGGAGCAACGAGGAAACTGATGATGTTCATATGCTACAGTTTATTCTTCAGCTTTTGTTGGGGCTTTTTCCAATTCAGAGAACACTCTCATTATTTCTTATACTTAAATACAACTAAAAGAGACTCCTGGCTCTGTTGATGGCATATTGTTCTCATAATTTACTCCACTGGGAAAACACAATGCATCTCTAAGAGGAAAAAACATCACTATTAGATGCACACTGAATCAAAAGCAAGTGCAACCAAAGAGTTAATATAGAAAAATCTTTCCTAGTTCTTCAAGAATATAGACACTGTAAGGCAAAGGGAGAAACCCAACAAATAATAAGGAAAGACAACGAAGGCATTGAGAAAGTAGCTACATACATTCTGGCTATTGCTGAAAAAAAAGTTAGCCTATTAACATGCAGCATAGGAACTGAAGTCTTTTCTTCTAACCAATATAAAATTATTTCAGCTAACATTTCCCAAGCAAAGAGATTATGATATGCTATGAAACTACATAAAAATTACTTTTTGGTAATTGAATTCCTCTATGAATCACCATTCATGAACTAGCTGGAAGAATTTTGTAACAACTGCATCATATCAAGAGAAATTTATCCTTTCTCTTCTTGTTGCAGTTTTGAAAGAATGTCACTACTAACATATCCCATCAGCTATAAAGTCAATCTTCTAGTTATATAGCTCCCCTACCCCAAAATCCTTAAAAAACATTTAAAATTACTTGGTGATTTCTAAGTAAGTCCCTTGATGAACCATCTCAGTCCCATTTCTATCACTGAAAGACACAGCCCATCCTCATCTAAGATAAAAGCTTCATTTCTTAAGGAGCATATAGAAATTTGTACTAATTAAAGACAACATTAAAATCAGACAAACTACAACTTGTCTAAATTAATTTGAGTGAGAGTTAATCTTTTAAATGTTGCAGTGTTTAAGAACTAGCATATACCTCCCTCAACTTTCAAAAGTCTCACTTTGAGATTACATTGCTTAAAAATTAAAACCAGTTTTGGTCTTTGGGATAATTTGAATTAGAATTTAAGATACTATCCTGTATTTCACCTTAAATGAAGATTGAATACTCCTAAGAATGAAAGTCTGCCTTTGGGGATGCTATCAAAGCAAAGCAGACTCCTGCATTCTTCCATACTCACACTGTGAAATTCCACTGAGAAGTGGCTATTCCCTAAACAGGATGCAGCAGAACACGTTATTCATTCTCCAGTCTTAATTACCACAACGACTGAAACTACTTTGAGTTGTTTTAATTAAAAACTTTTCAGATTTCTGCATGTGCTTTATACTAAAGTCCACATTCGAGTCAATGACTAAAGAATGAAAAATTAACTTAAAAAGTTGCTTTCTCAATTCAAATATTTCACTTGTTATGATCATTTAATGAGGCCAAAAAAAAACCCATAACAGCTGCAAAGTCACCAGGTATACATAATTGGATTTCAAATATTACAGTGATTAAGTACAAGGGGAAAAGAATGCTGTGAACCAGAAAGCTGCATTTCTTTTGAGCTACATGCAGCTGCACTGTGTAAGAACACGTCCACCTGAAATGCTTCTTGAATTTTTACTGGTCATTTGGTTTACTCTACAAAATTCAATCCACAATATTATCTTCCTTGAAAGCAAGGAACCCTGTTTTTAAGAGCAGGGTAAGAACATTTCATATTACTGTATAGTTCTGAAGCACAGATCTCTTTCAGTATTTTATTTTTAAATGACCCCTAATTAATTCAATACTATTTTATGCATGCAAAGGCATTAGTTCTAAATGTTCATGTAGAAGTGAATATTTAATCTGTTAATGCAGAAGGCACTTCAGAATAACGTTTTCGAATTATTTACTTTAGCTTATGTTAACACAACAAACTATTTCTTTCTACAAAACCTAATAAAGCCTAGAAAAACTATCAGAATGCTTTGGAAGGTAATTTTAGCTGAAATTACTAATAATTTTAACACATCAAGTAAAAATGAAAGAATGGCAAACAGAAGAATATTCCCCAAGGATTAACTATTGCTGTCATAATCTTTCTTCAGCTCAATTTTCTTCCCCATTTCACTTAAATTGACACTTTCGTTATGCAAGATGGCAGCCCTGTTTTACAGTATACATATTAGAAGACTTTTTCCTGAATTTTACAAGAAAAGACTACAAGCATAGTCAGTATTCTACAAGAACACAGCTATTTTGTTTTCATGAATTTTAGCTAAACTTAGCAGCGTTCACAGAAGTTTTCCTACCACAGGAAAATAAAAAATAGGTGAGGGATGAAAACCTTATGTGATAGGGTCACCAACATGCAGGAACAATAAAAGTTTAAGTACCAAAAGACAAAAAGTACAACAGTTTTAAAAGCTATTTGGAAAATTTGTCTAATTAGTTCTGATTGCAAAATTTCTTTTTGTTTGTGCATTACCATCAACAGTGAATGAAATATGCTACAATGAAAAAGAGAACATATACTCTCACAAATCCCTCTGAGATACATCTCTCAAACTAAGCCAAACAAAAACTGAAAACCTCATCTTTGGTAGCATAATCTCCTCCAGACTGGCTGTATCCTGTAATAGCACACTGCACTGCCAAATCTGGTTTTATATTTTACTAAAAGAAGAACTTTAACTAGTTATAAGAATGAGGAAATTGCTCAGAAGTGGCGCTCTTCTGCACAAAACAAACAAAAACAAAACAAAAAAACCCGCCTTATTTTTTTCTTTATTTAGGTATTCACAACCAGTTTTACTGAATGAATCTATACACAAATTAAAATCCTGACAGGTAAAAGCAGGTACTTTGTTAGATTACTTCTAGGTACAGGCAGATGCATCTACTCCCACAGTGGCTCAGCAGGTGTTTCTCAGCAGCTGCTGCCCTTTACTGGTTTGCCTTTGTAAGTGTTCCCATCAGATTTTCAACTATTTCAGAGGCACCTCTACACAATATAAACACACTTGGCAGCTGTGTAGAAAATGAAACAGGCTTAACATTTTATTCAAATCAGATGCAGTCAATTTTATCTCATGTTAATATTAAAAAGTCTATTTCCCTATTCATATTTACTACTTGCATTAAAGGAGCAACCTAAACAACTATAAGAATACATGAAACTCTTACAAGACAGTAGCTAATAAATATTTTAAAGCAATTTTTGCTTTGTGTATTATACACAGCCATGCTAGTTTAAAGAACAGACTAAAAGAAATGAAGTTCTCTATATTCACCAGTACAGATGCCCCTATTAGACTTTGACCCATATTATCAGTTAACTGCTCTTCTCTTTGAACTTCTCTGCCCAAGAAGAGATAACTCCAGATTTTACAGAGCTCTTTAAAAAAAAAAGGTTGTACATAGAATAAACAAAGTCTCTCTAAATGAGAGGGTCTGTTAAAGTTTCAATTACAACTTCACTAATGAAAGGACATTTGAAAACATTCTTTTTTATTCACAAGGATTTTTTTCTTGATTTATCTACACTTAATAGTGGGTTTTGTCTGTTGTCATTAGTATCAAGCCCTTGAAAATAAAAGTGTACATAAAAGCACAGCCCAGACTGATACAACAAAGAGCATATTTACCAGTTATTCAATAGCATCCTTGCCCCTCTTAACGACTTCAGTGTCTTAAATGTGGTTTGTTCATGTAACACCATCAAACTTACAAGATGTTAAAAGGGTCTTATTATGAGTATGTAAATAAATAAGCTAACACAAAAAAAAGTAATATGTGTTTGTTGGGACAAAAGGGTTCAAACCAGAAGATTAGACAAGGATGTAACAGTTTTGCTCAAAGTGACTTTGTGGCTGGGACTGCTAAGAATGTTGGTGTGGAAGAACTCCATTTATTGTGCCTAGTGTTGTTCATCCTCTGCCTGTTTTGAAAAGTATTCTGAGAAGATTCCAGTGTTGAGATAACACATTCCCACAGATCTCTCGCAGACATGCTTGAGCTCCCTGCTGCGATGCAGAGGAGAACATATGTGGCCCGAAGTTTAGAGTCCGGCTGGCTGAGGGCGAAAGGCCGACGCCCCTCTGCAATTCCTGGCCAGCGCCCTTCGGCGTCTGAGGGCCTCGGGCTGTGCTGGCTGCGGACTGGCTCACACCGCTGGGATTGGGGAGGAACGGAGCTGACCATTTCCCGGGGGTTAAACATCGGTTTATTGAAGGTGATGCCGGATCCAAACACCGGGAAACCAACCGGGAAAAAGTTTTTTCATAGGGGGTGAAAACAGGATTATAAAGGAGGGGGGTGGGTACAGGCGGAACCAATCGGGAAAGGTGAGGGGATGAACTTCACAGAACTGACACTCCATGGAGACCAATAATCAAAAGGTAAAGGAGGTGTCCTGGGACCCCAGCCAGCCACCATCTCCAGAGAGGAGAAGGTTCTCGAAACCTGGGAGGAGAAAGGGGGTGATTGACTGGACCTAGGGAGGAAACAACTTTCACTTATAAGGGAAACCAGGGGAGGAGCAATTACACATCGGCAACTATGAATAGCGGTTACTATAGCAACTTAGCTGACAGGCTAGCAGTGGCGGGAAAAACTGGGGGAACGAAACCATTTTACACATAATAGGGGAGAACAATACATAAATTGGGGGAATAACACAAGAAACTTAACAACACACTACCACACTGCGAGAGAGACCATAAAGGCACAGCCTTGTGATAAACTCCAATGTGTGACGCCCTGTGACATACTGGGTTTGGCAGTGGGGCTGCTACCTCCCCCTGCCCCTCTGCCCACCAGGATGAGCTTGGCCTAAGGAAGCCTGTGGCCCTGTGTGGCTCTGCCTGCTGGGATGAGCTTGGCCTAAGAGAGCTTGTGTCTCTGTGTGTCTCTGCCACCCAGCCTTGCTGGCGAGGTAATGAAATAAATTCACTCTTTGCATGGCAGCTGTGGTTTGGTGATCACCTGTACGTGTCAATTCACTCAGTATTATACAATCTACTATATCCTAACAGCACCTGCAAACTGATTTTTAAAGAAAAAAGATAAATGCCTTAGTAATCTTAAAAGGATTAAAAGCACGAGATTACAAAAGGTCTTGAACTAAACTGCACATGAGACTAGGACAAATGCAACTGAAAGATTATATTTTAAGCACTCCATTTTAGGACACTACAAGGTAGGTAAGGGCATTATAGTACAGCTGAAAACAAGGAGAAGTCTATTGGCCAAAAAAAAAAATAGTCTTACACTGAAAAGTCTTCTGTAAAATTTGTGTAGATAAGCTAAGACAGCACATGCTGCAAAGGAAATCTTCATTCAGTCTGATTCTGAAAGGATCCAAATTGCCCAGTGTCAAACCAAAGCAAATAAATCTGCTGTCAGTCTACCAAACGACAGGTATATGGCAGAAGTAGAAAGAGAACACTATTTTGGAATAAGAAAAGAGTTACATTGCTAACTGCTGTGCTGGTTGCTCTTTTAAATCAGAGACATATTGTACAATCTGGAAAGGCTTGCAGGTGCAAGTGGTTATTTATCAATTTCATCAGTAATTGTGGTAAACCAAAATGATAAGAAAGTATCTATAATACTTCCCCATTCTTATGGGACAATTATAAAAGCCTGTTTTTGTTACACTTTTCTGGTGAAAATCCTTCCAGTTTGTATAAATATAGTCTGTTTTAAAACGGCCACATTACAGTGATTTGATCCACATCATCATACCAAAAATAAAATCCACATCATATAAATAGGCCAAGGAGGATGTAGTCTGAGCAAATACAGGCTTACCTCTGATCAATTATATAATGCCTAGCTCCAAAGCTTATGTGAGATGTGACATATTTGCTTCCTTTACCTTCATTC